>NC_090440.1:1358404388-1358675427 GCF_031143425.1 Pleurodeles waltl
TCAGATTCCCGAACTTTCTGTCACCGAAATGTGAGGAAAATGTGTTTTTTTTTGCCACATTTTGAGGTTTGCAAAGGATTCTGGGTAACAGAACCTTGTCAGAGCCCCACAAGTCACCCCATCTTGGATTCCCCTAGGTCTCTAGTTTTAAAAAATGCACAGGTTTGGTAGGTTTCCCTAGGGGCCGGGTGAGCTAGAGGCCAAAATCTACAGTTAGGCACTTTGCCAAAAACACCTAATTTTTCTGTCAAAAAATGGGATGTGTCCACGTTGTGTTTTGGGGCATTTCCTGTCGCGGGCGCTAGGCCTATCCACACAAGTGAGGTATTATTTTTATCGGGAGACTTGGGGAAACGCTGGGTAGAAGGAAATTTGTGGCTCCTCTCAGATTCCAGAACTTTCTGTCACCGAAATGTGAGGAAAATTTGTTTTTTTAGCCAAATTTTGAGGTTTGCAAAGGATTCTGGGTAACAGAACCTGGTCAGAGCCCCACAAGTCACCCCATCTTGGATTCCCTTAGATCTCTAGTTTTAAAAAATGCACAGGTTTGAGAGGTTTCCCTAGGTGCCGGCTGAGCTAGAGGCCAAAATCTACAGGTAGGCACTTTGCAAAAAACACCTCTGTTTTCTGTCAAAAAAATGGATGTGTCCACGTTGTGTTTGGGGTCATTTCCTGTCACGGGCGCTAGGCGTATCCACACAAGTGAGGTATCATTTTTATCGGGAGACTTGGGGAAACACTGGGTAGATGGACATTTGTGGCTCCTCTCAGATTCCAGAACTTTCTGTCACCGAAATGTGAGGAAAATGTGTTTTTTAGCCAAATTTTGAGGTTTGCAAAGGATTCTGGGTAACAGAACCTGGTCAGAGCACCACAAGTCACCCCATCTTGGATTCCCCTAGGTCTCTAGTTTTCAAAACTGCACAGGTTTGATAGGTTTCCCTAGGTGCCGGCTGAGCTAGAGGCCAAAATCTACAGGTAGGCACTTTGCAAAAAAACACCTCTGTTTTCTGTCAAAAAATGGGATGTGTCCACGTTGTGTTTTGGGGGCATTTCCTGTCGCGGGCACTAGGCCTATCCACACAAGTGAGGTATCATTTTTATCGGGAGACTTGGGGAAACGCTGGGTGGAAGGACATTTGTGGCTCCTCTCAGATTCCAGAACTTTCTGTCACCGAAATGTGTGGAAAATGTGTTTTTTTTAGCCAAATTTTGAGGTTTGCAAAGGATTCTGGGTAACAGAACCTGGTCAGAGCCCCACAAGTCACCCCATCTTGGATTCCCCTAGGTCTCTAGTTTTCAAAACTGGACAGGTTTGATAGGTTTCCGTAGGTGCCGGCTGAGCTAGAGGCAAAAATCTACAGGTAGGCACTTTGCAAAAAAACACCTCTGTTTTTCTGTCAAAAAATGGGATGTGTCCACGTTGTGTTTTGGGGCATTTCCTGTCGCGGGCGCTAGGCCTACCCACACAAGTGAGGTATCATTTTTATCGGGAGACTTGGGGGGAACACTGGGTTGAAGGAAATTCGTGGCTCCTCTCAGATTCCAGAACTTTCTGTCTCCGAAATGTGAGGAAAATTTGTTTTTTTAGCCAAATTTTGAGGTTTGCAAAGGGTTCTGGGTAACAGAACCTGGTCAGAGCCCCACAAGTCACCCCATCTTGGATTCCCCTAGGTCTCTAGTTTTCAAAACTGCACAGGTTTGATAGGTTTCCCTAGGTGCCGGCTGAGCTAGATGCCAAAATCTACAGGAAGGCACTTTGCAAAAAACACCTCTGTTTTGTGTCAAAAAATGGGATTTGTCCACGTTGTGTTTTGGGCATTTCCTGTCGCAGGCGCTAGGCCTAACCACACAAGTGAGGTATCATTTTTATCGGGAGACTTGGGGAAACGCTGGCAGAAGGACATTTGTGGCTCCTCTCAGATTCCAGAACTTTCTGTCACCGAAATGTGAGGAAAATGTGTTTTTTTAGCCAAATTTTTAGGTTTGCAAAGGATTCTGGGTAACAGAACCTGGTCAGAGCCCCACAAGTCACCCCATGTTGGATTCCCTTAGATCTCTAGTTTAAAAAAAGGCACAGGTTTGATAGGTTTCCCTAGGTGCCGGCTGAGCTAGATGCCAAAATCTACAGGAAGGCACTTTGCAAAAAACACCTCTGTTTTCTGTCAAAAAATTGGATTTGTCCACGTTGTGTTTTGGGACATTTCCTGTCGCGGGCGCTAGGCCTACCCACACAAGTGAGGTATCATTTTTATCGGGAGACTTGGGGGAACACTGGATGGAAGGAAATTTGTGGCTCCTCTCAGATTCCAGAACTTTCTGTCATCGAAATGTGAGGAAAATGTGTTTTTTTAGCCAAGTTTTGAGGTTTGCAAAGGATTCTGGGTAACAGAACCTGGTCAGAGCCCCATAAGTCACCCCATCTTGGATTCCCTTAGATCTTTAGTTTTAAAAAATGCACAGGTTTGATAGGTTCCCTAGGTGCCGGCTGAGCTAGAGGCCAAAATCTACAGGTAGGCACTTTGCAAAAAAACACCTCTGTTTTCTGTCAAAAAATGGGATTTGTCCACGTTGTGTTTAGGGGCATTTTCTGTCGCGGGGGCGCAAGGCCTACCCACACAAGTGAGGTGATCATTTTTATCGGAAGACTTGGGGGAACGCTGGATGCAAGGAAATTTGTGGCTCCACTCAGATTCCAGAACTTTCTGTCATCGAAATGTGAGGAAAATGTGTTTTTTTAGCCAAATTTTGAGGTTTGCAAATGATTCTGGGTAACAGAACCTGGTCAGAGTCCCACAAGTCACCCCATCTTGGATTCCCCTAGGTCTCTAGTTTTCAAAACTGCACAGGTTTGATAGGTTTCCCTAGGTGCCGGCTGAGCTAGAGGCCAAAATCTACAGGTAGGCACTTTGCAAAAAAACACCTCTGTTTTCTGTCAAAAAATGGGATGTGTCCAAGTTGTGTTTTGGGGCATTTCCTGTCGCGGGCGCTAGGCCTACCCACAGAAGTGAGGTATCATTTTTATCGGGAGACTTGGGGGAACACTGGGTTGGAGTAAATTAGTGGCTCCTCTCAGATTCCCGAACTTTCTGTCACCGAAATGTGAGGAAAATGTGTTTTTTTAGCCAAATTTTGAGGTTTGCAAAGGATTCTGGATAACAGAACCTTGTCAGAGCCCCACAAGTCACCCCATCTTGGATTCCCCTAGGTCTCTAGTTTTAAAAAATGCACAGGTTTGGTAGGTTTCCCTAGGGGCCGGGTGAGCTAGAGGCCAAAATCTACAGTTAGGCACTTTGCAAAAAACACCTCTGTTTTCTGTCAAAAAATGGGATGTGTCCACGTTGTGTTTTGGGGCATTTTCTGTCGCGGGCTCTAGGCCTATCCACACAAGTGAGGTATTATTTTTATCGGGAGACTTGGGGAAACACTGGGTAGAAGGAAATTTGTGGCTCCTCTCATATTCCAGAACTTTCTGTCACCGAAATTTGAGGAAAATGTGTTTTTTTAGCCAAATTTTGAGGTTTGCAAAGGATTCTGGGTAACAGAACCTGGTCAGAGCCCCACAAGTCACCCCATCTTGGATTCCCTTAGATCTCTAGTTTTAAAAAATGCACAGGTTTGATAGGTTTCCCTAGGTTCCGGCTGAGCTAGAGGCCAAAATCTACAGGTAGGCACTTTGCAAAAAACACCTCTGTTTTCTGTCAAAAAATGGGATGTGTCCACGTTGTGTTTGGGGTCATTTCCTGTCGCGGGCGCTAGGCCTATCCACACAAGTGAGGTATCATTTTCATCGGGAGACTTGGGGAAACACTGGGTAGAAGGACATTTGTGGCTCCTCTCAGATTCCAGAACTTTCTGTCACCGAAATGTGAGGAAAATGTGTTTTTTTAGCCACATTTTGAGGTTTGCAAAGGATTCTGGGTAACAGAACCTGGTCAGAGCCCCACATGTCACCCCATCTTGGATTCCCAAGGTCTCTAGTTTTCAAAACTGCACAGGTTTGATAGGTTTCCCTAGGTGCCGGCTGAGCTAGAGGCCAAAATCTACAGGTAGGCACTTTGCAAAGAAACACCTCTGTTTTCTGTCAAAAAATGGGATGTGTCCACATTGTGTTTTGGGGCATTTCCTGTCGCGGGCGCTAGGCCTATCCACACAAGTGAGGTATCATTTTTATCGAGAGACTTGGGGAAACGCTGGTAGAAGGACATTTGTGGCTCCTCTCAGATTCCAGAACTTTCTGTCACCGAAATGTGAGGAAAATGTGTTTTTTTAGCCAAATTTTGAGGTTTGCAAAGGATTCTGGGTAACAGAACCTGGTCAGAGCCCCACAAGTCACTCCATCTTGGATTCCCTTAGATCTCTAGTTTTAAAAAATGCACAGGTTTGATAGGTTTCCCTAGGTGCCGGCTGAGCTAGAGGCCAAAATCTACAGGTAGGCACTTTGCAAAAAACACCTCTGTTTTCTGTCAAAAAATGGGATTTGTCCACGTTGTGTTTAGGGGCATTTCCTGTTGCGGGCGCTAGGCCTACCCACACAAGTGAGGGAATCATTTTTATCGGGAGACTTGGGGGGAACGCTGGATGCAAGGAAATTTGTGGCTCCACTCAGATTCCAGAACTTTCTGTCATCGAAATATGAGGAAAATGTGTTTTTTTAGCCAAATTTTGAGGTTTGCAAAGGATTCTGGGTAACAGAACCTTGTCAGAGCCCCACAAGTCACCCCATCTTGGATTCCCCTAGGTCTCTAGTTTTCAAAAATGCACAGGCTTGGTAGGTTTCCCTAGGGGCCGGGTGAGCTAGAGGCCATAATCTACAGTTAGGCACTTTGCAAAAAACACCTCTGTTTTCTGTCAAAAAATGGGATGTGTCCACGTTGTGTTTTGGGGCATTTCCTGTCGCGGGCGCTAGGCCTATCCACACAAGTGAGGTTTTATTTTATCGGGAGACTTGGGGAAACGCTGGGTAGAAGGAAATTTGTGGCTCCTCTCAGATTCCAGAACTTTCTGTCACCGAAATGTGAGGAAAATGTGTTTTTTTTAGCCAAATTTTGAGGTTTGCAAAGGATTCTGGGTAACAGAACCTGGTCAGAGCCCCACAAGTCACCCCATCTTGGATTCCCCTAGATCTCTAGTTTTAAAAAATGCACAGGTTTGATAGGTTTCCTTAGGTGCCGGCTGAGCTAGAGGCCAAAATCTACAGGTAGGCACTTTGCAAAAAACACCTCTGTTTTCTGTCAAAAAATGGGATGTGTCCATGTTGTGTTTGGGGTCATTTCCTGTCGCGGGCGCTGGGCCTATCCAAACAAGTGAGGTATCATTTTCATCGGGAGACTTGGGGAAACACTGGGTAGAAGGACATTTGTGGCTCCTCTCAGATTCCAGAACTTTCTGTCACCGAAATGTGAGGAAAATGTGTTTTTTTAGCCAAATTTTGAGGTTTGCAAAGGATTCTGGGTAACAGAACCTGGTCAGAGCCCCACAAGTCACCCCATCGTGGATTCCCCTAGGTCTCTAGTTTTCAAAACTGCACAGGTTTGATAGGTTTCCCTAGGTGCCGGCTGAGCTAGAGGCCAAAATCTACAGGTAGGCACTTTGCAAAAAACACCTCTGTTTTCTGTCAAAAAATGGGATTTGTCCACGTTGTGTTTAGGGGCATTTCCTGTCACGGGCGCTAGGCCTACCCACACAAGTGAGGGAATCATTTTTATCGGGAGACTTGGGGGAACGCTGGATGCAAGGAAATTTGTGGCTCCACTCAGATTCCAGAACTTTCTGTCATCGAAATATGAGGAAAATTTGTTTTTTTAGCCAAATTTTGAGGTTTGCAAAGGATTCTGGGTAACAGAACATGGTCAGAGCCCCACAAGTCACCCCATCTTGAATTCCCCTAGGTCTCTAGTTTTCAAAACTGCACAGGTTTGATAGGTTTCCCTAGGTGCCGGCTGAGCTAGAGGCCAAAATCTACAGGTAGGCACTTTGCAAAAAAAACACCTCTGTTTTCTTAAAAAAATGGGATGTGTCCACGTTGTGTTTTGGGGCATTTCCTGTCGCGGGCGCTAGGCCTACCCACAGAAGTGAGGTATCATTTTTATCGGGAGACTTGGGGGAACACTGGTTTGAAGTAAACTCGTGGCTCCTCTCAGATTCCCGAACTTTCTGTCACCGAAATGTGAGGAAAATGTGTTTTTTTGCCACATTTTGAGGTTTGCAAAGGATTCTGGGTAACAGAACCTTGTCAGAGCCCCACAAGTCACCCCATCTTGGATTCCCCTAGGTCTCTAGTTTTCAAAAATGCACAGGTTTGGTAGGTTTCCTTAGGGGCCGGGTGAGCTAGAGGCCAAAATCTACAGTTAGGCACTTTGCAAAAAACACCTCTGTTTTCTGTCAAAAAATGGGATGTGTCCACGTTGTGTTTTGGGGCATTTCCTGTCGCGGGGCGCTAGGCCTATCCACACAAGTGAGGTATTATTTTTATCGGGAGACTTGGGGAAACGCTGGGTAGAAGGAAATTTGTGGCTCCTCTCAGATTCCAGAACTTTCTGTCACCGAAATGTGAGGAAAATGTGTTTTTTTAGCCAAATTTTGAGGTTTGCAAAGGATTCTGGGTAACAGAACCTGGTCAGAGCCCCACAAGTCACCCCATCTTGGATTCCCCTAGATCTCTAGTTTTAAAAAATGCACTGGTTTGATAGGTTTCCCTAGGTGCCGGCTGAGCTAGAGGCCAAAATCTACAGGTAGGCACTTTGCAAAAAACACCTCTGTTTTCTGTCAAAAAATGGGATGTGTCCATGTTGTGTTTGGGGTCATGTCCTGTCGCGGGCGCTAGGCCTATCCACACAAGTGAGGTATCATTTTCATCGGGAGACTTGGGGAAACACTGGGTAGAAGGACATTTGTGGCTCCTCTCAGATTCCAGAACTTTCTGTCACCGAAATGTGAGGAAAATGTGTTTTTTTTGTCAAATTTTGAGGTTTGCAAAGGATTCTGGGTAACAGAACCTGGTCAGAGCCCCACAAGTCACACCATCTTGGATTCCCCTAGGTCTCTAGTTTTCAAAACTGCACAGGTTTGATAGGTTTCCCTAGGTGCCGGCTGAGCTAGAGGCCAAAATCTACAGGTAGGCACTTTGCAAAAAAACACCTCTGTTTTCTGTCAAAAAATGGGATGTGTCCACGTTGTGTTTTGGGGCATTTCCTGTCGCGGGCGCTAGGCCTATCCACACAAGTGAGGTATCATTTTTATCGGGAGACTTGGGGAAACGCTGGGTAGAAGGACATTTGTGGCTCCTCTCAGATTCCAGAACTTTCTGTCACCGAAATGTGAGGAAAATGTGTTTTTTTAGCCAAATTTTGAGGTTTGCAAAGGATTCTGGGTAACAGAACCTGGTCAGAGCCCCACAAGTCACTCCATCTTGGATTCCCTTAGATCTCTAGTTTTAAAAAATGCACAGGTTTGATAGGTTTCCCTAGGTGCCGGCTGAGCTAGAGGCCAAATTCTACAGGTAGGCACTTTGCATAAAACACCTCTGTTTTCTGTCAAAAAATGGGATTTGTACACGTTGTGTTTAGGGGCATTTCCTGTCGCGGGCGCTAGGCCTACCCACACAAGTGAGGTATCCTTTTTATCGGGAGACTTGGGGGAACGCTGGATGCAAGGAAATTTGTGGCTCCACTCAGATTCCAGAACTTTCTGTCATCGAAATGTGAGGAAAATGTGTTTTTTTAGCCAAATTTTGAGGTTTGCAAAGGATTCTGGGTAACAGAACCTGGTCAGAGCCCCACAAGTCACCCCATCTTGAATTCCCCTAGGTCTCTAGTTTTCAAAACTGCACAGGTTTGATAGGTTTCCCTAGGTGCCGGCTGAGCTAGAGGCCAAAATCTACAGGTAGGCACTTTGCAAAAAAACACCTCTGTTTTCTTTAAAAAATGGGATGTGTCCACGTTGTGTTTTGGGGCATCTCCTGTCGCGGGCGCTAGGCCTACCCACAGAAGTGAGGTATCATTTTTATCGGGAGACTTGGGGGAACACTGGGTTGAAGTAAATTCGTGGCTCCTCTCAGATTCCCGAACTTTCTGTCACCGAAATGTGAGGAAAATGTGTTTTTTTAGCCAAATTTTGAGGTTTGCAAAGGATTCTGGGTAACAGAACCTGGTCAGAGCCCCACAAGTCACCCCATCTTGGATTCCCCTAGGTCTCTAGTTTTCAAAAATGCACAGGTTTGGTAGGTTTCCCTAGAGGCTGGGTGAGCTAGAGGCCAAAACCTACAGTTAGGCACTTTGCAAAAAACACCTCGGTTTTCTGTCAAAAAATGGGATGTGTCCACGTTGTGTTTTGGGGCATTTCCTGTCGCGGGCGCTAGGCCTATCCACACAAGTGAGGTATTATTTTTATCGGGAGACTTGGGGATACGCTGGGTAGAAGGAAATTTGTGGCTCCTCTCAGATTCCAGAACTTTCTGTCACCGAAATGTGAGGAAAATGTGTTTTTTTTAGCCAAATTTTGAGGTTTGCAAAGGATTCTGGGTAACAGAACCTGGTCAGAGCCCCACAAGTCACCCCATCTTGGATTCCCTTAGATCTCTAGTTTTAAAAAATGCACAGGTTTGATAGGTTTCCCTAGGTGCCGGCTGAGCTAGAGGCCAAAATCTACAGGTAGGCACTTTGCAAAAAACACCTCTGTTTTCTGTCAAAAAATGGGATGTGTCCACGTTGTGTTTGGGGTCATTTCCTGTCGCGGGCGCTAGGCCTATCCACACAAGTGAGGTATCATTTTTATCGGGAGACTTGGGGAAACGCTGGTTAGAAGGACATTTGTGGCTCCTCTCAGATTCCAGAACTTTCTGTCACCGAAATGTGAGGAAAATATGTTTTTTTAGCCAAATTTTGAGGTTTGCAAAGGATTCTGGGTAACAGAACCTGGTCAGAGCCCCACAAGTCACCCCATCTTGGATTCCCCTAGGTCTCTAGTTTTAAAAAATGCACAGGTTTGGTAGGTTTCCCTAGGTGCCGGTGGAACTAGAGGCCAAAATCTACAGGTAGGCACTTTGCAAAAAACACCTCTTTTCTGTCAAAAAATGGGATGTGTCCACGTTGTGTTTTGGGGCATTTCCTGTCGCGGGCCCTAGGCCTACCCACACAAGTGAGGTACCATTTTTATTGGGAGTCTTGGGGGAACATAGAATAGCAAAACAAGTGTTATTGCCCCTTGTCTTTCTCTACATTTTTTCCTTCCAAATATAAGAGAGTGTGTAAAAAAAGACGTCTATTTGAGAAATGCCCTGTAATTCACATGCTAGTATGGGCACCTCAGAATTCAGAGATGTGCAAATAACCACTGCTCCTCAACACCTTATCTTGTGCCCATTTTGGAAATACAAAGGTTTGCTTGATAGCTATTTTTTACTCTTTATATTTCAGCAAATGAATTGCTGTATACCCGGTATAGAATGAAAACCCACTGCAGGGTGCAGCTCATTTATTGTCTCTCGGTACCTAGAGTTCTTGATGAACCTACAAGTCCTATATATCCCCACAACCAGAAGAGTCCAGCAGACGTAACAGTATATTGCTTTCAAATATCTGACATGGCAGGAAAAAGTTACAGAGTAAAACGTAGAGAAAAAAATTTCAGTTGTTATTTTCTGTAGGAAACCCTTGTAGTATCTACACAAATTACCCCATTGCTGAATTCAGAATGTTGTCTACTTTTCAGAAATGTTTCGGTTTCTGGGATCCAGCATTGGTTTCACACCCATTTCTGTCACTGACTGGAAGGAGGCTGAAAGCACAAAAAATCGTAAAAATGGGGAATGTCCCAGTAAAATGCCAAAATTGTGTTGAAAAATTGGGTTTTCTGATTCAAGTCTGTCTGTTCCTGATAGCTGGGAAGCTGGTGATTTTAGCACTGCAAACCCTTTGTTGATGCCATTTTCAGAGGAAAAACCACAACACTTCTTCTGCAGCCCCTTTTTCCCATTTTTTTGAAAAAAACAAAATTTTCACTGTATTTTGGCTAATTTCTTGGCCTCCTTCAAGGGAACCCACAAAGTCTGGGTACCTCTAGAATCCCTAAGATGTTGGAAAAGAAGGACGCAAATTTGGCATGGGTAGCTTAGTTATGAGGGCCTAAGCGTGAACTGCCCCAAATAGCCAAAAAAAGGCTCGGCACAGGAGGGGGAAAAGGCCTGGCAGCGAAGGGGTTAATAAGGTCTGACACGCTAACAAGCCTGTGTCCTGTCGGTGTGGAGAGCATATTGCACTGGGTTGAATGCCGATGTGCTGTGTGTGTGAACTCTTCTTCGGGTTGAATGTCCATGTGCACTTTCCTTGGTGGGTGTGTAATTCACTGGGTCGAGGGCATCTGTGCTGTTTGGGTGGAAAGTGCAAATTCATTTGTGTTGAATACCAAGGCTGTATTTATACTTTTTGACGCTAAACTGCGCTAAAGCAGTTTAGCGTCAAAAAGTTTTGCGCCGGCTAACGCCATTCTGAAGCGCCATGCGGGCGCCGTATTTATTGAATGGCGTTAGCCGGCGCTAACAGACCGGCGCTGCCTGGTGTGCGTGGAAAAAAACCACGTACACCAGGCAGCGCCGGCGTTGGGGAAAATGGCATTAGGGCGTCTTAAAATGGTGCAAGTCAGGTTGACGCCAAAAAATCGCCTCCACCCGATTTGCGCCATTTTTAACGACGTCCAGACACCATGTACATGACTTCTGTCTTAGTAAAGACAGGAGTCATGCCCCCTTGCCCAATGGCCATGCCCAGGGGACTTATGTCCCCTGGGCATGGTCATTGGGCATTGAGGCATGTAGGGGGGCACAAATCAGGCCCCCCTATGCCAAAAAAAAATATAAAAAAATTAAAAAATTATACTTACCTGAACTTACCTGATTGTCCCTGGGATGGGTGCCTCCATCCTTGGGTGTCCTCCTGGGGTGGGCAAGGGTGGCAGGGGGGTCCCTGGGGGCATGGGAGGGCAGCTGTGGCTCATTTTGAGCCCACAGGTCCCTTAACGCCTGCCCTGACCCAGGCGCTAAAATCCGGCGCAAATGCGGGGTTTTTCACCCCGCCTACTCCCGGGCGTGATTTTTGCCCGGGAGTATAAATACGACGAATTTGCGTTGCAGTCACTTTTTTAGATGGGAACGCCTACCTTGCATCTCATTAACGCAAGGAAGGCATTCACGCAAAAAAATGACGCTCTTTCCTCATACTTTGGCGCTAGACGCGTCTAACGCCAAAGTATAAATATGGTGTTAGTTTTGCGCCGAATTTGCGTCGAAAAAAACGACGCAAATTCGGCGCAAACGGAGTATAAATATGCCCCCAAATGTCTAGTTGCATTGAGTATAAGTAATTGTCAGCGAGACCGGATCCTCGGGATTTGGGCCCGTTCCCAATACGTCCACCTCTTGGCAGCTCCAAACTCTACTAGCTATCATAGCACAGAGTTAAAGAATGGCCAAGTGAGGGATGGGGTTTTTGGTTGGGAACAGCAGGGAAGGAGACCTGTGGAAGCAAGAGTTAAGAACATAATAGCAAGATTATTCACATTAATCTTCATGAACCTTGTTTTAATTATCTATACTCTAATAACATGAGAGATCAATTTTTTTTTTCAATAACGTGACCTTTTTAACTCTGGATACCTGAAAATAAAAGAAGGATTACGCAGACTTTCGTATGAGCGTTTTCAAAATAACATCTTCTTATAATCATATACTTTGAACATTGAACTCTCTCAAGTTAGTCCTTAGAATAGCAATTACATCATAACAAGAATCAATGAGTACATTCGTTCCCAAAAAATCAACTGCTATAGGATTCATGAATGATACTATAGAAGAGGTAAACTGACAAAACTTGTTTTGTCTAGAAAGATCACACTCTGTTTGGTCTGAGTTTCAATATTCAATTGCCCAGAAATTATTGCGCATCTTATTGTCAGATTGCGCATCAAGGCCCGTATTTATACTCCGTTTGCGCCGAATTAGCGTCGTTTTTTTCGACGCAAATTCGGCGCAAAACTAACGCCATATTTATACTTTGGCGTTAGACGCGTCTAGCGCCAAAGTATGGGCAAATAGCGTAATTTTTTTGCGTGAACGCCTTCCTTGCGTTAATGAGATGCAAGGAAGGCGTTCCCGTCTAAAAAAATGACGGCGACGCAAATGCGTCGTATTTATACTCCCGGGCAAAAATCACGCCCGGGAGTTGTCGGGTCAAAAAACCCCGCATTTGCGCCACTATTTAACGCCTGGGTCAGGGTAGGCGTTAAGGGGCCTGTGGGCTCAAAATGAGCCCACAGGTGCCCTCCCCTGCCCCCAGGGACCCCCCCCTGCCACCCCTGCCCACCCCAGGAGGACACCCAAGGATGGAGGGACCCACCCCAGGGACATTCAGGTAAGTTCAGGTAAGTATAATTTTCTATATTTTTTAATTTTTTTTGGTGTCATAGGGGGGCCTTATTTGTGCCCCCCTACATGCCACTATGCCCAATGGCCATGCCCAGGGGACATAAGTCCCCTGGGCATGGCCATTGGGCAAGGGGGCATGACTCCTGTCTTTACTAAGACAGGAGTCATTTAAATGGCGTCTGGGCGTCTAAAAAAATGGCGCAAATCGGGTTGAGGCGATTTTTTTGCCTCAACCTGACTTGCCCCATTTTAAGACGCCCTAACGCCATTTTCCCCCTACGCCGGCGCTGCCTGGTCTACGTGGTTTTTTTCCACGCACACCAGGCAGCGCCGGTCTGCTAGCGCCGGCTAACGCCATTCCATAAATACGGCGCCCCCATGGCGCTTCAGAATGGCGTTAGACGGCGCTAAATTTTTTGACGCTAAACTGCGTTAGCGCAATTTAGCGTCAAAAAGTATAAATATGGGACCCAAGACTCAAATACCTGAAATGATTGCGCACTCTGCCGATCTGAACTGCAAGGGTTAATTGCCAAGAATGAATCGTGCAGATTGTTGCTGAGTCAAACATCAAGATTCAAATGCCTCGAAATGATCGCGCACTCTGCCGATCTGAACTACAAGGGTTAATTGCCAAGAATGAATTGCGCACACTGTAAATCACAAGGCCAAAACTCAAATGTTTCTAGAAACTGAGTCGGGCCTACCCCGACCTCCGCCTTACTGCCCTGCTTGAAGATCAGCAAAATAATGAGGACAGGGCCATGTAAATGCCTAAGTAGGCCTCCGGAATAGGAGTTCAGGGAAATGCTGCTGCTCTGCACTGGGACCTCTGAATAGTGAGCACGTGGAGCTGGGCTGGGTCCCTTAAATGGACCCAAGCCCCGCCCACATGCAACACCCGGCCAGGCTGCAGGAAAGGCGTCTAGAAAGGCTCAGAATAGAGACCACACCCTGTATTCCTGCAGCAAAGCCTTGAAAATGAGCAATACATTACAAACAGCATTCATGATATTTCAAGATAAATACCTGCAATGCAAAAGGTTAATATACAATATCAACACATACTGCATGAATTATTACATTGCATAAGGTTTGTCATTTTGCATTATGCTGCCCGTAGAGCGCGCACTGTCCTGGTGTTGACATTAATCCCCTAGGTTGAATATATGTTTATTTGCCTGGGTGTGCTTATTCCACTTAGTTGAAGGCATATATGCGGTTTTCATAGAGGGTGCACACTCTACTTGGTTGAATGGTTGTTCTGTGCATGGAGGGTGAGTACTCTGCTAGGTGCGCTACTCATGCAGACTATTGATGTTGAGTTTATTATTACTTGTGTGTCCTGCTTGAGCATGCAATTGTGAGTCCTGCGTGACGAGTATGTTGCTGTCTGGTCTTAACCTAGTTAATATCACTGTGTGTGTGTGTGTGATTTAAAAGAATTTTACCTTTAATTGTTTCTAAGTAATAAGGTTAATAATTTGTGCTCCTATAGACTGGACATTTTGGGGGTCATTATGAACATGGCGGGAAAGACCGTCTCCCACGCGTGGCGACAGTGAACAGAATCCCCCCATTGGCGGTGAACAGAAACCAACCATATAAAGATGCAAAAAACAGAATCTACCAAAAATATTCCTACCACCAGCCACCCCCAGGGCCTTGTCGGCGAAAAAGCTGCACATCCCACCCGCCACCGCCGAGCACACAAGTCCCCGGCCCTCCAAATAATGATGCACAAATCACTGCGGCGGTCAGTGGATGTCGATGCCAAGGCGAGCAAGTGGACCCAACAGTAAGAAATGCACACATTGGCAAGTTTGAAACCCCCACACCTGACACACATCCACAACACTAGAAAACACTCACAGACACACCCCACAATCCTTTGCATCGCCAATAGGAGAAGCCAGACAGAAAACACTATAGACAGATCTGAACGCCACATCACACGACTCACACACCCAACCACACAACAGCACCCTCACCAATATCCACACAACACATCACCCACAACACACACCATGGCACCCCAAAGCACCCACACTTCACAGAAAGGGAGCTAAGGAACATGGTGGACGAGATACTCAAGGTTGAACCACAAATATTTGGGGCACATGTCCAGCCACACACATCGCCAGGAAGATGGAGTTATGGCAGACCATTGTCAACAAGGTCAATGCAGTGAGAAACCATCCACGCACAAGGGACGACATCCGCAAGAGATGGAATGACCTGCTTGGGAAGGTGAGGTCAATGGCATCCAGGCACAACATTGCGGTACAGAAGACTGGGAGAGGACCTCCACCAACACCCCTGACTACACTGACTGGGAGGAAAAGGTACTGGCCATCCTGCACCCTGAGGGCCTCACTGGACTCACTGGAGGAATGGACTCTGGTAAGTCATCCACAATTGCCCCATATGCACCACACCTTGAATGCATGCACCACCCCACCCCTCCAACTACCACAAGGACCACTACCCCACCCAGGGCACAATCACTACATCCAGTCACCCTGCATGCCCACAAACTCACCAACAGGCCCACATCCCACCCCCTCTGCACAGCCACCTACCCCTGGAAGGTATGACAATGGCACTACACCACCCACAATGCACCTCCACATCCCAAGCAAAATGCAATGGCAACCTCACAAAAGCACCCTGCATGGCCCACCAGTGGAAGCCCTGCACAAAATAGTCCCGCCCTTGCACCCCATCCAATTTTGCAATTGTAACATACATGTCCATTCCCCCCAACAGACACCACCACCAGTTCCACCCTGACAGACAGGACAAGGAGTGGCAGTGGCCCACATGGAGACAGAGGCACCACTCAGGACACTGGAGAGGGAATTCTGGACACTGAGGAATACCCTGGCCCTTCACACAGTCCTGGGCTGTCACCATCCAGCAGCCCCACCCAGGACACCACTGACACCCCTGCCACCCAGCCACCAACATCAGCTCCAGGCTACTGGCCCCACACTTGTGTATCCAGGCCACACACTGGAGGAACACAAGGACAGAGGCCATAGTCACCACCTGCCAACAGGCAGGAAGATGATGGCCCCAGTACAAGTGGCACCGCTATACCTGCGCAGGTGAGACAGGCAGATGGGGCTAGGCCCTGTGGAAGGGCAAGAGTGGCCAAGGGAGGAGGCCAAAGGATGGATGCTGCAGCCCAGGAGGTAATCTCTGAGGTCCTGGGAGCATACCACCATACCTAGAACAGGATGGGCCAGAACGTGGCCACCCTGGAGCAGAATCAAAGGCTGCAGATAGCACACCACCAGGAGGCCATGGAGCAGTGGAAACAGCACAATGCCACCATGGCCACTATTGCAGGGGCGCTGCTACACCACTTCCAAACCCAACCTTGTCATTGTAATCATATAATCATACCTTTATTGCAGGAATGGCACCCCAATTACAACATGGGGTGGTATCAACAGAAATGTCTAACAAGTTGTTCATCGTGTCAAATGTCACATGCAAACCTTGTTACAGTGAAAATGTCTATTGACCCAACACCCACATAGGGGATAAGTCAGACAGACAGTATGCAGCACAGACAACAACAGCAGCAAATAGTACATCTTAGTCACTGGAAGTATAGTTGGATCAGTTGGTTCCCGGAGTGTACATCTACCCCCTATTCATCATCACCATCACTTTCATCCCTTCTTAGAGGAAGCTGGTTTGGATATGCAGCACCTTTCTCCTCCAAGAGGGGAATACATTTGCTCACAGCCACGCTGTGCAACATGTAGCAGGCCAACACTATTCTACAGACCTTTTCAGGGCCATAGGCCAGGGATCCCCCAGAAATGTCGAGGCATCGGAATCTAGCGTTCAGGAGACCTATAGTGCGCTCTATCATCCTCCTAGTATGTCTATGGGCCTCACTGTAATTCCTCTCTGCATCTGTCCTAGGATTCCTCACTGGTGTCAGGAGCCAATGCATGTTGTGGTAGCCAGAATCACCTGCAAAAAGTGGGCAAAACTGCACTGTAACTAACAACCCTCAGTTGCAGACAGGCTGGCTGTCAGCTATGAGTAGAAAATGTGTCAGACACACTTACCTTTGATCCATCCTCTGTCCCCTTGTTGTTGTTCCATCATGTGTGGCACACTGCTGTTCCTCAGCACAAAGGAATCATGGACTGATCCCGGGAACATGGCATTCACATGTGAGATGTACTGGTCAGCAGTACACACCAATTGAATGTTCATAGAGTGAAAGTTCTTCCTGTTCCTGTACACCTGTTCACTTACTCTTGGGGGGATGAGAGCTATGTGGGTGCCATCGATGGCACCAATCACACGAGGTATGTTGGCAAAGGCATAAAAGTCTGACTTGATGGCAGGGAGTTTAGCACTTTGGGGAAACCTCACATATGGCTGCAGGTGTCGTACAAATGCATTCAGGAATCTGGACAATGAGGCAGAACATTGGCTGTGAGAACCCTGCGGCCATGCCCACTGTCAACTGAAATGAGCCCGTGGCCAGGAAAGGAGTGCAGAGAGCACTTGCACTTCAGTAGGGATGGCATGCTGATTACGATTAGCCGGTCTCAGTGCTGGATCCAGTAATGCACAAAGTTATTGAATAGTAGCACAAGTGAGTCTGTAATTGATTATGATGTTACGCTCCACCATGGTCTCCAAATCAACAAGTGGTCTGTACACTGATGGGGCCCTCCCTCCCCACATGGATCTGTACCTAGGAGGAGTGGAGAACACATGTGAGGGACACATATTCATCTTACCAACAAGTTGATTATTCATCACTGCTGGCAAACAAGTCAATGACACATATGTATTGTAGGATGTTAAACATGTCCTCACTGATACATCTGGACTGTTGTGGTGATTAAATATTTTTTTGTCCATGCTATTGGGGGATGGGTTCCTTAGGGCCTGCATGGGGCCAATGAGAAATTAATAACTGCGTAGTAGTGTGAAAAATGTCTGCCCCAGTAATCCAGAAATGTAGCAGTGGAAGTGACCTCATACCACTAGCAGTTGTCGTAATGGCGTAAGGAGGTGTTTACCGCCGTTCACCCATTCATTGGTTCACATGGTTGTCAATGGGGAATATGGGCCTATCATGATGGCGTGCGGCCGTGCCGGTGCACTGCGCCGCAGAACGTACGCTATCTCATCACCCCAACTTCACTTTACTCCCGCATTACGTGCATGCAAGTACTCCACTGAGTGTGCTGCTGTGTCCTGACCCTAGTCTTGGAAATGGCACGAATGGCAGGGGAAAGGGCCCTGGCCTTCACCACCGAGAAACTGAAGAAGCTGGTGGACGGGGTCCTACCACTATACGGCAAGCTCTATGGTCGACCAGAGGTACAGGTGAGTAGGCGGATTGGGGTGCATGAATGTGTGAAATGGTGGTAGATGGCTGTAAACATGTGTGCCCAATTTGACACGGTACAGCCGTGGAATGCATGACATACTGCGTGTGTGAGGTGCTGTAATGCTGTTTTAAGTGTCCGTCCCATAGGGGACGTACAGCCAGCTGTTTCAAATTGACCTCTGTGTCACTTTTCTGTGTGTCCCCTACAGGTCAGCGCCCATCAGAAGAGGGGACTATGGCAGGCCATCGCCAGGGAGGTGCGGACCCTGGGGGTCTACAACCAGCAGAGCACCCACTGCAGGAAGCAGTGGGAGGACCTGTGACACTGGGCCAGGAAGACCTGCGAGGCCCAGCTGGGGAAGTCCTCCCAACGAGGAAGGGGTGCCTGTCGGGCACTGACCCCACTAATGCGCTGCATTCTGGCAGTGGCATTTCCAGACTTGGATGGGTGCTTGAAGGCTGCACAGCAGACACAAGTGGGTGAGTACAGAGACCATTGTGTGCCTCCTTGATTAATGTCTGAGGGTGCTGTATTAGGTATGCGGTCTAGTGGCAGGGACTCTGGCAGATGTCATTTGGCATAGTGGCCCCCATGGGAAGTTATATGATAAGGGACAGGTGTGCAGTTCTTCAGGTCCTTCTGTGATGTTGGAGATGGATGTATACCAGGGTTGTGGCCAATAGTCAGGGGCATAGCCATTAGTACAGCTGTAGGTGCTGGATGGTGGTTTATTTGCTAGGTGGGAGTATGTGTGAACCAGTTACATCCATTCAGCTATTTACAAATGTCTCTCCTGTTTTGTCTCCCCACCCCTGTTCTCTTGTGTTGTCTTTGTATATCAGCATCATCTGGTGAGGGAACAGTGGTACCGGAGAGTGGGGATGCAGCGGCCCACGGTTCCAAGGAGGCACAGTTGAGCGACGCCAAGTAGATCTGTGGGTTGGAGGGCAAGGGGAGTACCACGAGGGAGGCAACTACCACTGAATGGAGTGATTTTGACACCTCCTACAATGGGAGCTTCCTGGTGGTGGCGGACCCTAGTGGGCCCACCCATTCTTTGTCATCATCCGCCACCCCCGTACCATCACTGCCCTCCCAGTTGCTCCCACCCAGTTGCCTGTTCCCGCTCACCCTGGAGGGTGGGGGTCTCCTTCGCCCCAGGCACCTCATCCCCTGCCCCAGTCAGCCCTGCTGCTCTCACGGAGGAGGCTATTGATCTCCTGAGGACCAACTCGGTAGGGCGGACAACGATCGTCAATGCCATACATGGCCTAACATCACAGGTGCAGCAGACCAATGCCTACCTGGATGGCATTCACGGTACCGTGTCTGGCCTACAAGAATCTTTTCAGGCTCTGGCCTCCTCTTTGACGGCAGTCAGTGTACCTGGTCTTTCCATCCCCCCTCCCAGCACCTCCACCCCTTCCAGCATCCCACTCCCTTAACGCGTCCCAAGCACACATTCTGACAGCCATGAACACACCTCAACACACAAGAAGAACACAGAGAAATACAAGCATCACACTTCCCACCACAGGCATACACACAGCCAACATACAACAGGTACTTCCCCCAGTGTGTCCACCTCTCCCGCTTCCCTGTCTGTCACCTCTATATGCACACTCGCAGGCACTGCACCTTCATTCACTGTTTCTGGCCCCATTCTTGCAGTCACCACAACATCAGACATCAAGTCATGCACCCAAGACACCACACCTGCACTCACCACAACATTGACTGTCACATGCAGCACACTCACCAGACCTGCAGACACCCAACAACATCCATTTACACTGGCAGCCTGTCTTGTCCCACTGTGTCCACCCCCCTCGTCCTAAGACACTCAAACATTCCCAGACACCCACCCAACACACATCCACCACACCTCAGCATACTGTACAGTCACCTGCATCCACGTCACGCACACCTACACCTGTTACGACCACTCCCTCTACCTCCACTCCCACACCTTCCTCCAGGTCCACCCCGATTGCCCCTAAGAAACTTTTCCTATCTCGTGTAGACCTTTTTGAACCCACCGGCCCACCCTGTCTTGTCCCAAAACCGGCCCACCTACTTGCCCTGTCCACTCCTCCCATGCCCAAGTCTGCCCCTGTCCGCCCTTCACATTCCTGTGCACCTTCCCCTGTGAGCAAGAGGCCCGTGCTGGCCCAGGTACATCTGCCGCACCACAGTCAAAGGCCGCTCCCTCACCTTCCAAGACAAAAAACAAACCCCCTCCACCTCCCAAACCTAAGCCCAAGCCCCCCCTCCCAGATGTAAGTCCCCACCCCGCCACCCCTTGCCCCTGTTCCCTGAGGTGCCTTGCTGCCCCACTGATGCCTCTTTATGGTGGAGTACCGTGTGTACATGTGGGAATCAAGTTGGGGCCATTTGGACCCATCAGCCTTTTAGCTATGGACTGGCCATTGGCCTAATGTGGACGTTCTTTTGCTCATGGAGCGTAAATAAAGTTTGTGTGGCCAGTGTTGTTGTTGGCACACTCTGGATCCGTGGTTACTTGTTTCATTGTGGGAGGGTGTTGTGCACATGTGTGTACTTTGGGCAGGTTTAAATTGACGTGCATCAGGTAAGTACCTCTGGGGTGTATGGCTTGTGCTGTTGTGAGGGGTTGTGGGTGCGTTGCGGGGTGGGTGGGTATGTAACGTGCCCTTTCTTCCCTTGTTTAGTAGGTTGCGGTACTTACCGTCATCGTCTTCGTCGGCAATCTCGGTCGTGAAGGTATATGGCAAGGAGCAGGACCGGCATGATTTGCAACTCTCTCTCCATGTCTGCTTTGGCGTGTTGTGTGAGCCTCCGGTGAGTGTTTCCTTTTATTTGGTTTGTTTCAGCCTGGCTTTGCGTGGCGGCGGTTACCACCCCGGAACTGACGGCGATCTAGTGCTTCATTATTTGTTGGGCGGGTTGGGCCTTTCCGTCGGCCTGTGGGTAGCCTATTCCGTCATTGTCGGCACTCCTCTTCTGGGGGTGAGAGTTTTTCAGGCTCCCTGTTTTTCATGTGCTTCATTATTTGGCAGTCCAGACCACATGACTGTTGACGATAGTTACCGCCACCGCCGGTGGCGCGGTCTTTCCCGCTGTGTTCATAATGAGGGCCTATGTGCTCTGTTTCTCTCGTTCTTGTGTCCTTTTAGGCCTTTGAACCTTGCTGAGCTGCTGTTTTGTGTGAGGTGAAAGATGTGTGGTATCCTGCCTTCAGTCCTTGCCCGGTGTGAAACTTAGAGAGTTGTGTGGAATTCATTCTTATGTCCTTAGAGTGAGTGTTCTCTCCTTACCAGTTGAAATTTCAGATTTCAACTGGGAGCTGAGTTCGTTACATCATAGCTCTGGGTGGGTTGTCAAATCTATAACTTGCCACTGAATTATCTTTGTTATCCTGTACCTGGGGTTTCTTACCAATGTCCAGCTTCGAAATGTAAATAGTGTTGCCTTAGTGTTTATATATATATTTTTTTGTTTGTGTTTCATTATTTATGTTGAGTATCTTGGTTTCTTTGCATTATGTTGTACATTTTTTTCTATTAAGTTTATGTCATATAAAGCAGAATACAAGACATAATGAGAAGTTAACTTGAGACGGTGATCTTATATGTTCTTATTGCTATATAAGACACAATATGAAATGAGCCAATATGGGGTTGGATAGAGACAAAGGTTCAAAGAGTCAAGGGCCCAGATTTATTAGGTTTTGCTTGGGTTTGAAAAACTTTTATAATGCAGACCCAGTGCAAAATCCTTTTTGGGATTGTATGAAAAAAGTAATGCAAATCACTGCAAAGCACTGCTTTGCGTTACTCTGCATCTGGGAGGTGTTCCATGGGTGGTACATGGGCTTTCCTGTACAACCACCCACCAGTTTGGATGCAAAACCATATCTACTAACCATAGATGACACAGTTTGTGCCAAAAATGAAAGCCGCTTAAAAGTAGTTGTTAAAAAGTAGACATGCCTTTATTTCTCCTACTTTTCCAGTTTTGCACATGTGCTGAACTGTATAGCACGCACCCAAAGTGGAAAAAGTTTTAAAGTTAGTCGGAGCACAGTATTTTGTACTGGAATTACAACTTTCCAGTACATAACTCATGCTAGGCTCACACTGACAGCTTTGCACTATTGTGCAAAGATGTGTGCATGGCGCTCAGATCCTGATTGTGTGTTGGTGCTGGAGAGAGAGCAGGAAAGTATCATATTGCTGTACATATGGGAGTATATTTATAGTGTCCTAGCGCCACCTTGCACCACATTAACGTCATTTTTTTGGACGTTAATGTGTCCCAACGAGGCCGAAATCCGTGTGCCTTTTTTACAGGGTGACACAATGCATGCATTTCGTCACTCTGCAACCCTTTCCGCTACATTATGCCTGCTCCAGGCATTATGTAGGCAAAGGGGGAATTCCCCCATTAGGGGACCCAGAAAAATGGCATAAGGAAATCTCTGACATTTCCTTACGCTATTTTTTACTGCACTTTTAACGCCTGCTCAAGAGTAGGCATTAAAAGGGGTCTTCCATTCTTTATAATTGGGCCCTATGTACTCTACAAGAGTAGCGCCAATATTTTGTCGCTACTCCTGCAGAGTACATCAATAGAGTCATGAAAAATGACGCTATGCCCCCTACTCTGCGCCATGGTGTGCCGTATTTTAAATACAGGGCACACATGGTGGCGGTAGGGGGTTCCTAAGTGGTGCTGGGAAAGTGGCTCTGCAATTGGTGCAGTGCCACATTCCATAAATCAGCCCCTGGTGCTTTCCTTCTCTCTCCATGTCACGCAATGCAGTGCAACAACTTTGGGTGCTGCACTGCGTTGAGTGACAGGTTTATAAATCAGGGCCCACTTTTCACGTGGGGGCTTAATGAACGCTCCTTTGAACGACTCACCCCATTATCAAGGACACTGTTTCCAGTCCTGATTTACAAGCTTATAAATCATAGCTATGGTGTGGTAGTTCAATTAAGGCAAACCAAGGCAACTCTAGACATTTCCATAAACTGTAATTTATTAACAAAATAGACTTTTGTGGCCCAACCATGCAGGCGTCTATTAAGGAAACACTAGAGAACTACTTCAAAGAGAATGGTAATGGAACGTGGGATATGATTAGGTTCGAGAAAAATCTGCAGTAAGAAGTGATTTTTTGTCACTTTTAAGAGACTTGCTAAAAAAAAAAAGATCTTAAATCCTACTGCCATGCTCAAATCTTGACATAAATTCAGTTAATCACAGAAAACCTACAAGGAGTTGAAAAATATGAGGGATAAATTAGAGCAAATATAAATGAAAGATGATGCCAAACAATGACTCTATACAAACCAGACATAATATGAGAAGAGGGTCAAAGCCATATGAATACTTGATTATAAGGTTAAGAAAAATAAGAGAAGAAATCACATCAATACTACTACACACATTGATGGCAATCGATATAAGGATATCATGGATATTATTACAATATTTCATAGTTACTATTTCTCTCTATCGATCATAGAATTTAGGTACAAATCTATTATAACGATTTTAGTAACTTTTCTGTACCATGATCTAACTCCCTCGATCTTGCTTTATTAGAATATTCTGTAACTGAGGATGAAATCAGAACAGCCATCAAAAGTCTTGCTAGCCGAAAGGTTCCCGACTCCCTTTTCTATCCCATTTTATAATTTTAAAAAACTCACCAGGAATTCCTAGTCAACACCCTACCTCAATACACCTGATACAGACCCTACTGCTTTTTCCTAGTTCAGGCCAAAGCCGTTATTGATCTATAATGTTAAAATGTTAAAATATTTACAACTGTATTCATGACTCGTCTACATATAATAAGGCCTTCTGTTAGTTCTGTGCACCGATCAGGCATCTTATGGTGTTATGCTATGTTATCTCAAGTCATGTCATCTTATCTTATCTGCATTTGTAGCACTCAGAGGTGAGGCACGTGTCTTTGTATGTGTATGAGGAGTTCGAAGAGTGTCCATTTGTGGATGGGGAGCCAGCTGAGGTCTTTGAGGTGTGTGGTGTGTGGGTGCAGGGGAAAGTCTGAATATGAGTCTGGTGTATTCTGGTCAGTTGTGCATTTATTCCTATGTAGAGTCCGTGGCATAATCCATATTGCTGGTGATGAGGACCTGAGTGAAGGTTCTGTGGGTGTTGAAGAGAAACAATTTGAAAATCTTCTCAAGCATCTTGAGTGTGTGGCAGCAGGAGGAGGAGACTGCATTCACTTGACCTGCTGTAATGAGTTACTCTGAGGTTCTTCACATGAGTGGCTAGGTTGGGTGATTGATAAGAAACTGTCAAAGACTGTCCACCATGTCATCTTTTGAATGCCCTTTAAGATTGCTTGAGTGAAGAATGATTCCTCACAGTAGCCACAGTATCATATTGCACAGAATATTGTGTGTGAAAGGTAGCAGGTGTCTCTGTTAGAGGTTTTCAGCTTGGAGGAATATCCCGCAAATGAAAATCATTCATCTTTGGACCTTGACTAACGATATAGTGTAGATGAACATCAACAAAGCTGCAGACTTTCCTTGACATTACGGAGGAGAAAAGAGTGCAAGATGATGACAAGTCCAGCATCAGATGAAGGGAAAAGAAGCTCTTGCAAGCATGTCTGGGGGAAAAAATTAATTGCAATACAAAACAAGCAACAGATGCAACAGGGGTCTTTCATAAAGAAGGATGCCATCTGCTGGCAAAAAACATAGACAAAAATGTACAGGAAGGAGCTAGGATCAAGACAAAAAATCAAGTAACACAAAAGTTGATACATGTTTTGTCCCTTCAAGTGCTGCTGTTTACATGCCTGAAACAGAAACTGACCTCATAGGCAGAGACTTTGACACATCTTGCTATAGGAGTTTCCATTGCTTCCATTGGAGGTGGGCACCATCTTGGATCAGGCATGGTATGTGGCCAAACACTCCCTCCAGCTGTGAACTCATGGGGCCAGTCAACAAAGAAGAAACCCAAGATTGACAATTTGCATGCTAGATTGCTTGGTGAAGGATCTCTGCTGCCTCCTGATCTCCATATCATTTGCTGCCTGATTGTGACCCACAGGTTATCCTGGATGTGAAGGAGCATTACAACTTTGACAACCAGAGGGGATGCTCCCAATATGGTGTAATTTGCACCAATGTGGTGAGCTGAAGCACTTAGGAGATGCCTTCACCTTCAAATGCTGCATGAACTTGGGTAAGCCACCAATATGATAAGGCATGCAGCAATACACTGAACAGAAGCACAAAGGAAATTTCTCCTCCTTACAATTCTGCATGATCTTGGCTGAGCTCTAATCTTTTGCTTAGCTCTGGGCATGATTGTGACTTAAACAACCATACTAATGACAGCAATAGGTATGCTGCTCACCTGATTGAAATTGTAGAATGTGCAAAGAAACAAATTATCCTTGTTGCAGAGACGGCTTTAAGCAGAGTTGATTGTCATTACATAAGTAAATTCTAGTGAAAACAGACCCTGAACCCAATTGCATTACATGCATATTTTCAATAGTTGTGGTCCCTTCCACCAAGGCTAAGGTCAATGGTGAATACTCTTCAATAATGCCTCGAACTAGAGAGGCAGGGAAGGTGTGTTCTTCGTGCACCTTTTTATTTGCTGTAATAATGCAACCACTCATTTGAAACGCGAGTTGCAATTCTATTATAAAGGGAGTCTCTTGAAAGTTCTGCTTACTTCCAGACTTTAAAACACCCGCATCAACTCAGTTTGCAGGACTAAGGGCTCAAAGTACAAAGAATTGCATTGGAAAAAAGTTGTCTCAAATTGCGCACTAACTTTTACTGAATCCATTTTGTTTTGCAAACAGATCTATGTGCTAATAGGTCACCTATCCTACACAAAAAAGCTACATGAGTGCAATGTTCCTGTTGGGACAAAAAAGTCTACCCCTGTCCTCAGTGCTCATCTGCACTGCTGTCTGGCTCCCTAATGCCAATTTTTGTTGTCATAGGCAATTACGGATAATGCTTGTGTCCATGACATAGAACTGTCTCAAGGATTGCAGTCTCAGACCAGGAGGGGTGCTCAAAGCGCTATCCTCATGGAGGTGGCAGGCTACTGGCTCCAGCAGGAGTTGAGCACTGTGGTGGCAGTATAACACATAGTGATCAGTTGGAGTGAACCGGTCCTTTTCAACCTGCATCAATGAAGTGAGATCTACAGGCTTGCTTGCTTTTTAAAGTTCCACTACTGTGTGCTTAACTTGCACCTACATCAGTTGGATGTGGAACTGTGTTGGATGTATGTGTCTGGAAAGGGTACAGTACAGGGATAGAGCAGATCTGTATAGTAAATGCATGGTGACTGCATGCATGGTAGTATATATGCCAGAGAAGAATACATTACATGAGAGATGTAGTACTGTGAAGTCAGTTTGCAGTGAAAGTGTGTAGTAGGCATATGTGTACTTGAGAGAAGTACAATACATAAAGGGTGATGAATGTGTTATGCTATCAGTGGATGTGTTTGAATGTAGCACACCATGCACAATACAGGAAGGCTAAGCAGTGCATGCACAATGAATGTGTGTGTTGAATGTATATGTGCCCGGGGTAGCAAAATGCATGAAGGTAACAGTACTGGACAGTGTGTGTGCTGTGTATGTACACTGAATATGAGTGTGCCGGCAATGGTACATTATAGGGAGGACACTGGGTTCCATTTTTAGAGACCCATGCCTGCATGGTAAAGACATGAGGAGTAGAGGAATCTCCTCAGACAGATTTGTGTATTGCTGGATTCCTGTGAACTGGGTGAGACACACTGGAGAAGGAAGAGAGAAACTTTCCATATGCAGTTCAAAGGGTGCTCTTTGATCTAGTGAAAGATCACAAGGAAATGGCCTGAACATATTACAGGAAGGACATAGGGTTGATAAGGGAATCATAAGGAGTAGGTCTGGGATCCCAGTATTAACCTTTTGATGCACATATCAATCATTGTGGCTGACATCCAGGTATGAACTTTAGTCACTCCCATGGCCTGTGTTGTGGACAATCAGCTTCGGTGTCTCTCCTGATGTGACAGACAACCTTCTAAGAGGAAAAAAGAGAGGAAGAGGGTACACTCCAAAGAAGCAGAACCCGAACATAAAAATTCAAGGAACCAGACTCCAGATCATATTTGGCATCTGGAAAATGTCTATAAGAAGAGGAGGTTGAAACCCCAAAAATTGTTCATCTGCCAAGCAGCCAGATGGGGTGTGTGAGGAGGTGAAGCTCTGCAAGTCTTCTGCCTGTCATCAGGACTGGGGCAAAGATCTGCTAGTCTCCTTGCTGGGTCAGGGGATATCACCCAGTGAAACCACAACCACTTTCTCTGCCTGCTTGCCATGATCAGTGTGTCCTGTGAGGAAGAGGAAAGAGCTGGATGGAGTGAGGTCAAGTGGGGAGCCCTGTTGAGAGGTCTCCCAGTGCGAGGTATGAGAAGACTGCTGCTCCACCGAATGAGTCGTTGCCCATGTTTAGAATCAGGTCTTGACCCCCATGTGCTAAGAGAGGGCTGCTATAAAGATAGCAGTTAGCTGAATGCTGTGTGGGATGAGTGAAACCCATACTGCATCTTTATAGCATCCCCATATGCCAGAATGGGCCGCTGTGAAAGTTGTTGCTGTTGAAAAATTCCAGGACCTGTGCAGGCCTTGGCGGCAACCTCGTATGTCAGTAGAGACTATTGTGATATATACTGCTGTGCAGTGAAGACCAGTTCCTTCTTGTAGGTACTGTGGCAACCCTGCATGCCAGGATGGGCTGTCAGTGCCAAGTGAGGTATGAAGTTCGGGCTGTGCCGGAAGAACTGAAAACTGCTACTCCTGGTTCAAAACAGCCATTGAGGACGACCCGCGCCCGGTCCCAAGGACTGAGGAGAACGCTAAGAGTGCATCTCCATATCACTTGCATCAGATAGGGATTGACAGGATCAACCCTCCTCCCATATTGGGGAGCTCTGAATTTTCAGTGTGGATGGAAGCACAGGAGCACCTTCAATTGCTACTGGAGCCAGCCATGCATGCTCAGGGAGAGTTTGCATCTGCTGGGTGCTGCTGCGCATCCCGCATGCAGACCAACTAGACTGAGCATTACTGGAGCAATGTGAGCATCCGCGGTCATGGTACCAGTGAGACACTGAATTATTCCTTGCTCCTGTAGAGGGTAAAACCTATTATCGGCCTACTGGGCCCCAGGGGACTTGCTGCTAAAGGTGCTGCAGCATCAAACACTTTTTCCTACTTTTTAAGAGTGTGAGCAGACTCTTGATCAAGGCCTACAATTGAGCGTTCTGTGGCATTTCAGATGTAAGCATCAGTATATTCTTGTTGGGTCTGGAGTGGAGTCTTAAGATGTCATACTGAAATGTGGGTTTGGAGACATTCTGGAGGAAGGTGGTTGGAGAGGCAGTGATTGAGCTGCAGGAGATGTTTATGTACCATCTGTGCATAGGGTTATGAAGATCTTAAGGCACAGCTTGCCGACACCACTTTCTACTGTCCTGCAGTATCTGTGAAGCATTTTACAGCTAATACTTTGTACAGAGTGTGGAACACATTCTAGCAATGTGGGATGCTGTACTTAGGTTGGTAGGGTCTATTAGGTTGTCATGCAAAAGTACATTTCTGGTACATCACAGATTTTAGTAAATTATGCAAATGTGCACCTTATTTGAGTTGCATAGCATGTAAAAATCAGGAGTGGAACTGAGTTTAAGTATGTATGGGAACTGTGATATTGGTTGTGTTAACACAGAATTACTAATGAGATTATTAATTAATATTTATGTATTCTGAGTGTTGGATTTGCATAGAAAATGTAATAACTTAGAGAAAAATGATGCACGCATTTGAAGGTGCACCTACCTGAGTGGCCTCCAATGTTAATGAAGTGTACTTATTAATGGCTCATTAATGTGAAATGTTAAGCTTATGTTTGATTAATGTAGTAATATGTCATATTGAGGGTTATGCATTATGTATTAGCTTTATTAATCGTAGGCCTTAACTTAGCGAAGTCTAGGCCTAGTTGCAGGGCTTCATGTCAAGCTACATTTCTTAAGCTTTTAATAAAATGTCTGCTTAGAGAATTAAATGGTGATTTTCCACTGTACTGTCCATGTGCTTGTAGCTAAAAGTCTTTCTACATGGGAAACTGCTTGCTAGGAGATGATGTACTTGCTAGTGCAACAATGCTTAATGTAATATGTGGAAGACTGACTTTCCCAGGAGAAGACAATGAAGACTATGACTGGAGTATGAGCTGCAACAATATTGATACCTGACGAGCCGAATGATGAGAACAGAAGGAGAGGAGCCAATCACCGACACGTGAACCTTGTACTAGTAAAAATGTAGATTTTAAGTTTTCGTTTTATTGGACGAAGTGTGAACATGCCTTGACCAATTAGGATAAGGGAAGTAGTTCTAGGAAATCTAACTTAGCCAGACTGCATTGAGAAGAAGAGACCATTTGCCCATTTTCTATCTTGCCATACCACCATTATTTGCTTGACCGTCTTGACAAGAGACTTGCTTAACTTTCTTGCTTAAAAGACTTTGCTTTTTCTGATCTTTGATGCTGAACCCTGATGCCTTCCTGACCAGACTGATGACAAAGACTATCTTAGCTTGCTGATCCAATCGAGGAGAAGTATACTATCGCTGATGTTGTTTGCTATGTCTATTTGCTTTTGTTTCTAGGTACCAACCGCTATTTTGATAGAGCCACAGTTAGATGTTTTTCCAAATTTGTGTGACTAAAGTGTTTTGCATGAAGCCCAAACATGCTGTTCTAATCTGGTGTTAATTAGGATTCTCACTGATGACGTTCACTACATGAAATAACAGCTGATGTGTTTTCTTTACTGAATCTAAATGTATGTAATATCATTTGTGCAGTTATTTTTGTTACTTATTTGTACCTTCACCTTAGAATGTGTAGTAGCTCAGCTTTGATTAGAGTGTGATTCTTTCACCACTTTGGACAGCCAATATTGTTTCTGTATGTTTATCAATTGATTTTGAGATTAACCTACGTTACATTTGCGGTGTTAATGTAAGGAAATAAACATTCTAACTTTTACATAAAGGAGTGGTTATTCATGACTCCAAGGTCATGTTGTGTGGAATTACTGACTCATATTGATTGCTAATGTTATTAATTGTAATTGGTTATTGATCTGTGCATGTACAGGATATATGGTGGGAAAACCTTGAAGCGTGCTAAAAGGTTCATTGGCCTATTAGCGTCTCCCCTGTAAGTTTACTTATTAAGGTCTGACGCGCTAACCGATGTGGTAAGCAGACTCATGGTTTGTCTCCTTAAGAGCCCATAATAGAGGCTGGTACATGGGTTTGTCTTTCAAGAGCGTGTTATTTCTGAAATTTTGATATATTTTTTCAACAATACAAATTGGAGGGAAATGTGCCCCTAAGTACCTGAAATGACTTTCCCAGAATATCAGAGCTTGCCAATGATTGTTTGAGGATGTTCTCTGCGTTGCAGTGATAGTGTGAATGAAGTAGGTTTTGCGCTTGCACAGATTATGCAAATCGCGGGTGAATTGTGATATTTGTGAGGGTTTAGGGGAGTTTGCATACTCCAAATGAAGTTGTAGAAGGAGTGTGCGTACTCCGAAGTCTGAGAGTAGGGAAGTCGTAGAACTTTGTGCTAAAAAATTGCCCACGTAGTTGTTGGTATACAGACTTTGCATGGTCAAAGACTCCGGAGTATATTGAAAAGTGTATGAGACACTTGTTTTTTGTTGTTATTTGTCTGGTTTAATAAGTCGATCGGGTGTGGTCAACAAGTCAGAGTATTAGTCAAAGTGAATGAAAGAATATTTCGACTGAGATCTGGCGAGTCCTATGTGCACCAGGACAGACCCAGTTGAGAGTGAAATTTGAGGGTCGAATTTTGCTTGCGATTAAGGGAAACTGAGAAAGAATGAGTAGCTGCTAGAGCAAAACGCCGTCAGTGAAAAATCCATAAAGTTTCTGAAGCAATTGTGTTACCTTACCTGTAGTAAACGGGCAAATTGGGTTTTGATTTTGGTAAGTGCTCGCAATAAATTGCATTAGTTTCAGCATGAATCGGAGTTTGGGAGGACGAGCTGCAAGACTTTGACAGCCACAGTACGTGTGAATGTGATGTCATTGAAGCTGCGCTGGGATAAGTTGGTTAGTGAGAAGGGTCGCACACGGATTGGCAGCAATCCGTAAAGCTAAATTGGTTGAGAAGGTGGGTGAAGAGAATTCTGGGATTAAAAGTCATTTCCTGATTTGATTTTGAATTTTTCAAAGCTTTAAAGAGTACTTTAGGGGAGATCCATACATTACAATGAGTGTAGAGGAAAATGCACCTCCAGAAGGTACACCAGCTCACATTGTAATCAAAGAAAAGGGCGTAGTGCCATGTTTTTGGTTAAAACAATGGTGCAATTTAACTTAACAGAGAAGGATGGGAGCTTAGCGTTTCCTGTCCATGGAACATTGAGGAGCTTAGAGAATTTGAGGAGGGTGCTGCATGACCTAAAACCCCTCCAAGACCAGCACAGTTCAAGGCATTGACGATCTGGGAATTAGTAGCCAGACATCAACAGCAACAGAAATTTGTAAGGAGGATGAGAAAGGCAAAGAAGACACTAGCGGGGCTAGATGGGACATTGGTCAGAAATTATGGAGAACCAGTGACTTTACAGGGGATTAAGATGTTTCCAGGAATTACACAAAACAATGAGAGAGAAGGAAGGAAAGCTACCAGAAAGACAAATAGGAGCCCTTCTGAGAATTGGGAGTGGAGACCAAAGGAGTCTAATGGTCCAGTGACATACGAGGGTAAGTCAGACGATGATGAGTTTATTTTACAGTTAATGAGAAATCGTCCCCCACCATATGCAGCACACAAGAGTGGTCAGAGCACCAGTGCAGATCCTTCAGTTCCGACCTAGGTTAAAGCAATAATGAGTCCAGTACAGGTTAAGCTGAACATGACACAAAGCCCGATGTAGAGTAGTCTTAATGCACCTGTTACTCCGGAAGCACAGAATCAGGTGCCACAGTCAAATGCCCAGAGATTTTACCCTAATGTACTCATGGTGGAAGCTACCATGAACCTAAGAGTGCCAACAGGACAGGTTTTCCCGAAACCGATGTTGGTTCAGACAGAGCCAACTCCACTTTTACTGCCCCAAGTGAAGTAACAAGCAGTGCCAACATACGTGCCAATAATAGGGACACAGTCAGACAGGTCGGTACTGATGAGTCAGAATATGGGAACTATGCACCCCCAGAATTTTAGTATCAAACCAAGCCCAGATGCTGTATCTGTACCTGTCACCATTGATCCGATTGTACCTCTGTTCGCACAAGAGAAAACCAGTGCAGATGGACAGGGAGTACTGAGTCAGAATTCAATGAGGGGAGGACTTAATGAGAATATCCGAGTAGTCTCTCCTGCGGGACAGACTTTTGATGGATCAAGATCATTACTAGACCTTAGTCCATTCGGAGTTCCTCCGGATACATTGATAGGATCGAATGTTAGTCAGAGCCTGAAATTAATGACACAGCAGTCCTCGAATATGGTGGTACAACAGGTGTGGCCTGTCCAGGCCAATAACATTTCACTGCAGAGTTTGGCATCCCAACAATTGACTGAATGGTTAGACAAGCTGAATACCCGGCAGGGTGTTCTTAAACGAGGGGAATACTTGAACTATACGAGATTAGGAATGGAACCGGGTGAGCTCATTGAGGGAACTATGGTTGTGAACAGATTAGAGTCCTACACAGAAGCAGAGTTGATATATCTATGCCTGAAAATTATGAGAGAAATGAGCAATGTGCATCGAAAATTAGCAGACCTGGCAGAGAAGTACGACATAAAGATAGAGAAGAACAAACATTTAAAAAGGAGTTATTTGTTAGATTTTGAGACGAAAGACTTCGATCACATGAGATCTGCAAAGATTAAGGAACACCTTCAGGGAATTACTCCAAAGTGTTCAGACATGGGGAGCCTTATACAAAAGGGAAGGCCGATGGGCAAGGAAGAGCGATAAGAGGAAAAGGGATTCTGCGGAACTGACGGCAAAGGTGCATCAGGACAAGGATCCAGTGAAAATCTTACCAATGGGAGAGATTCCAGGAGGAAATTTTGTTCATGTTCCTTGGAACAGAAGTGATATTCTGTCATTTACAAATGATTATCCCAGGTTGAGAGAGAAGCCAGTAGAATGGTACCAGCAGACAGACAGGTCTGTGAAACTCACAAAATGTCTGTGGGAGGACTTGAACACTCTGTTAGAGACAGTAGTTCCAGCTGATCTGTGGATGGAGTGTAAGAGGAGTATAGATTGGCCGACGAAAGAACAAGAAAGAGATCAGGTTACAGGTGCGCCATCTCCTGAACTAATGAAATATTACTACAAAGTGAATTAATTCTTGAAGAAGAGAATTTCGCCCCAAAACATTGACTGGCAGAGAATAGACAGGACAGCTAAGGAAGCAAAGGAGTCAATTCACGCGTAGTATGAGAGATTGTTGCAGCCGTTTAAGCATTACAGTGGTACGGAGGCAATTGAGCCGAAAGACATGATTAATTTTGTGTTCAGATTTGTGGAAGGATTGAGACCTGAAATTAGCCAGATGATTAAGAGTCATTTGATTTGCTGGCAAGCAAAGCCGATTGATAAGGTGTTGCAGTATGCAAAGTACTGTAGTGATGAGAATAAGTTGAAGCAGAGAAAGCTGAAGGAAAAGGTGATGGTGATACAGATTAAAGCCGCACAAACAGGGATACAGGAAAGTTTTCTACCGCAGCAGCAACAGCAGCCACAGGGAAATGTGGTATTTCAAAATCAGATGAGAGGTAGAGGTCGCGGAGGAATTGGTAATGTGAATCGTGCTCCAGACTTGCTTACTGTAGTGATTCCGAAAGATGTGCAGGGAATGAAGAGAGAGTTGCCTTGTCACGCTTGTGTAACGGTCGGACTTTGGAAGCAGGAGTGTCCAATTATGGTGCAGGAAGGTGTTGTTCAGCAAACAAGTGACATCAATTTGTTCCAAAACATGAGAGGACTGAGAACGAGAGGTCATGATCCAAATTTTCAGATTAATGCAAATCAAATGCAAGGTTTTCAACCAATGCAACAGGTGCAAATGCCATGTGTACAAATTACACAGTTGCAGCCAATGCAACAGCAGGTTCCAATGGTACCAAGACAGCAAATTCAAATACCTCAAGCCCCAATGGAACAGCAGCAGGTGATGCTCCCTCAACAGGTCACAGGTCAGAGGTCTATCCATAGTAATAACACCAATTCCCGTTATACAGTGAGAATGGAATAAACAATGATTGGGTGAGTGAGAGTTCAGATGAAGTGGAATGTGTGCTTCCAGCTTCTTTAGAAGTAGATCAGAAAGGTCCCTATGTAAAGGGAAAGGTAATGGGTCACTGAGTTTCATTCTTGGTTGACACAGGAGCTAAACGCTCTACAGTAAGATCTGCAGAAGTTCCAGACTTGCTGCTTTCAGGAAAAAGCAGTCCAGATTGTAGGGGTAGAGAATCAGTATTTGACCAACCCAATTACAGAACCAGTTCATGGTAAAATTGGCAATTTTCAATTATTGCACAAAGTCGTAGTCTGTGATTCAAGTCCGGTATCCATACTGGGAAGAGACTTGTGTAAAACCAAGTGCTCGATTACTTGTTCAAATGCGGAATCAATATACAGACGAATAGTGATGACGAGGATGACCCAGCTCCAAAGTCAGAGTGTGAGACAATAAATGAGGAGAACCCCCTTATTAATTTCTTTCCAGTGTTCACAGAGGAGGAGCTTCATCCTGATTTACAGGGAACTGTTAAGGAGAGAGAATGGGATCTGACAGGGAAAGCAATAATCTGATAAAAAGAGTTGAGCCAGTTGAAGTTCCTGTAAAGCCGAACGCAATTTTCCCTCAGATTCCCCAGTACCACATGCCACAGGATATCCTTATAAAGGTTGCCCAGATAATTGCAGGAATTTGTAAACAAAGGGGTTTTGAAAGAAGTATTGAGCAGCCCAAGTAATTCACCAATAATGGGATTGAAAAAGCCCTGTGGGAAAGATCGATTTGTCCAGTATTTGAGAAAAATAAATGACGCTGTGATCAAATGTTGCCCCATGGTGCCACATCCAGCCATGATAATGTTTCAGATTCCTTGCGATGCTGAATGGTTCACTGTCATAGACTTGTCACAAGCCTTCTTTTCTGTGCCTCTTCATGAGGACAGCCAATTTCTTTTTTGTTTCAAATTTTTAGACCCAGTTTACTGTTGGAGCCGAATTCCTCAAGCGTTTTCAGAGTCACCTTCCATATTCAATCAGATCTTGAAAAATACTTTAGAGTCATTGGAACCGCCGTTCCAATCGACATTGGTACAGTACATTGTGACTTGTTGATTGCATCCAAAACGAGGGATGAGTGCAAGTATGACACAATTGCCTTACTGAACCATTTGGGAAAGAATGGTCATAAAGTGTCTCCACTTAAATTGCAATACTGTCAAAAATAAGTGAAATACTTGGGTCACCAGATTGAGAAAGGAATATGGAAAATATCTAGAGAAAGGGTCACAGCCATATTGCAGATGAATCCCCCGGCCACACAGAGAGATGTCAGGATGTTTTTAGGGATGATAGGCTACTGCTGCCAGTGGATTCCCAATTTTTCAGTCACTTCCAAGCCATTGCAGAAGCTGATCCATAAGGAGGTTATCGATACCATAGTGTTAGACCAGGCTTTCATGAAAGCAGTTTCTGAATTGAGAGAGTCTGTGAAAAGCTCGAGCTTTGGGTATGCCTGATTAAACAAAGTCCTTCACGTTGTTTTGTCATGAGCGTGATGTATGTTCTTTGTCTGTCTTGACGCATGTCCATGGAGGTGTAAAACGCCCAGTAGCATATTTTTCTGCTACTTTGGACCCGGTCGCAGCAGCCTTACGAGGTTGTATGTGTGCAGTTGCAGCGGTTGGACAGAGCCTTACACAGTGTGGAGGCATTGTGATGGGACACCCCTTAAATATCATGGTCCCTCACTCCATTGAGATCCTACTCACAAAAACGAAAACCCAATACCTGACAGGTGCCAGATTGACCCGGTATGAGACCAGTATTTTGGGGTCACCAAATGTGTAATTGAAAAGATGTACAGTGCTGAATCTGGCAATCTTACTTCCAAATGAAAATTTTGAAATTGAAAATTGGAAGACATTGAGCCGAGACCTGATATTAGAGACACCCAATTGGAAGAAAATGACCAAATTATCTTTGTTCATGGCTCCTGTCTAAGAGACAATACAGGAGTACTGAGAGCAGGATATGCTGTGTGCACTATTACTGGTATCCTGGAAGCGTCTTGGCTTCGAGGAGTATATTCTGCACAGGTACCGGAACTGGTGGCCCTTACCAGAGCGTGCTATGTTTCTGCTCAGCTAAAAGTTACCATCTATAGGGATAGCCAGTATGGATTGGGAATAGTCCATGACTTTGGCCAGTTGTGGTAAGAGAGTGGTGAGAGAATTAAAGAAATGTTGCAAGCTATCCAAATGCCTGAAAAGATTGCCATGGTGAAATGCAGTGCACATCTGAAATCACAAGATTTTGTATTAATGGGAAATGGATATGCGGATCAAGTCGCAAGGTTTTGCGCATTGAACTATATATCATTCAAAGATAAGTGGGAACTGTTACCTGAAAAAGATGAAACATCAAGTTTTGCATTAAAAGTAATAGACACATTGGAAGAATTGAAAACATTGCAGAATAACGTTGACAGGGAGGAAAGGCGTTTATGTAGCAAAATGAAATGTGTGCAGAGACAAGATGAATTGTGGGTTTCAGAAGAGGGTCAATTAGTTTTGACAAACAGTCTGTTCTCTCAAATGGCTAGATATTACGATGGTCAAGCACATGTTGGGAGGGATTCCATCATTTGCCTGTTCAAGCATAATTGGTTCCATCCAAGGTTTAGACAAATTGTTGAAGCAGTTTACCATTGTTCTGTCATTTGCCAGGAAATGAACGCGGGAAAAGGGAAAGTGGTTAGTTTGAGGCACTTTGGAAGAGCAGGAGGTCCATTCAGCAGAATGCAGATGGATTTTATTGAGATGTCTGCGTGTGGAGGTTTGAGATATGTGTTTATGATTGTCTGCATCTTTAGTCACTGGATTGAAGCGTACCCTACACGAAGAAATGACAGCCTCACAGTAATGAAATTATTGCTTAGGGAACTGATGCCATGTTTTGGGCTTCTGATCTCTTTAGAATCAGACAGGGGAATTCATTTCAACAATTGAAGCAATTAAATTACTATGAGCAGCATTGAACATTGAGCAGAAGTTGCATTGTAGTTAATGCCCTGAAGCATCAGGATTAGTGGAACAGATGAATGGTACCTTGAAGTAAAGAATGGCAAAGATGTGTGCACCCACGAATCTGAAATGGCCTGATGCACTGCCGTTAGTACTGATGACAATGAGAAACATACCCAAAAGGATTGTCACCGCACGAAATCCCTATGGGCTGAGCTGTGAGGTTGCCAGCCGTGCCTACGAATGCGCTTGTGAACATTACAGATGATATGGTGTTGGACTACTACAAAGGTCTGGCTGATGTGGCTCGCTCTTTCTCTCAGTAGGTGGCAGCCACCACACTGCTACCGATCCATGACCCAGAACACAACTTGAGAGCCGGTGACTGGGTTGTGGTCTTGAAACATGTAAGAAAGGCGTGTTTGGAGCCTCGCTGGAAAGGCCCGTTCTAGGTGGTTCTGACCACTACCACAGCTGTGAAGTGTGCTGGAGTTCCAAACTGGATTCACGCAAGCCACATAAGAAAAGTGGCATGTCCTGTTTATGATGAAGAGGAGTTGTTGAGAGTACTTTCAGAGCCAGAAAAGGAAGAAAAAGGAACTGAGGCTGTATCTGAGCCCATTTAGGATGGTTCAGTCACTCCTGTGAGAGACAAAGGAGAAGACCTCCAGGAGGGTGACAGTGAGCCAATCTCAATTGAGGCAGCAGGAGAGCCTAGTCAGAGGAGGGCTTTCCCAGAAGTAGATGAAGTCAAGAGACAAACAAAGCAAAGACCAGACCCTGAGGGGGAAGGAGTTGAGGTGGATCAAAGCCAATGTGATCTGACTCCTTCTGAACCAGTTGCAGGTCCGTCAAGAGAAAACACTGCAGAGCAAGAAGACGTTTCAAGTTCAACCCTGAAAAGAGCATTGACAAAGGGTCCACTGAAAGGAGATAAGTTCCCGGAGTCACAAGCAAAGAGAAAAGAAGCAGTTGTTGAAACAACAATCGAGGAAGATGTAGATACAACAAGGAGAGAAGATCTGAGTGAAGGAGAATTGCAAGGTGATTGAAGACTGAAAAGAAGGAGATTAGCAAATAGTAGGTAAGCAAGTCCTGAATGGGTGTACACAACAACAAGTGAATGTCAGAGAGAATGTTTGTCTCTTTGTTTTGAGTGAGACATTCCAGGTCAATATTTTGGCACTTGAAGGAAGCTGAGGAACTGAACTGTTGAGACAAATTGAGAAAAGTGCAAGGAGAAAGAGACTGTTGAAAGTAACCGGATAAGACTTTTGAAACACTTTGACTTTTTGATAACCTGATTTGACAAAATAACCTGATTTGACAAGCTGCTAAACCGATTTTTGACAAAGAATCCTGGAAGTGAGACTGAAAGCTGTAAATAACTGCTTAAAGAAGATTTTTGTTTTAGATTTTTGCTGCATAGTTACAAGTTTTTCTCTTCTATTTTCTGATTCATAACAGTTCATGAGTAACATTAGCCAGCAGAGTAGGACGAACAGGTGCTGTAAATACATGAGTGTTGGTTTGGCAATTGTATGTGTGATATTGATTGTGGGCATGACTGTTCTTGACAAGAGTAAAGCCAACCATACTTCAGCTTTAGAGACAACTTCTGCATTAACAGCGATAGATAAGTTTAGGCTGGATGAGAAGTATTTGCAAGTAGAATATTCCCAAGGGTAACTTTCTTCTAATGTCTTCTATCACTTATTGAGTGAGTATATTGAGACGATGGATGCGAATAATTGTTTTGGGTGAATGCAGATTCCTTCATCAATCTAAGAAGGAGTTACCTATCATAGTTTGCCTCTTACTTATAGGATAAGTTGTAGTCTGCTACTACCAAGATTCTATAATCAGGAGTAAGTTCAATATTTATACTCCAACCACAATGTTATGTTTTCGTTTGTCTCCATAATTAGGTATCTGACTAGAGTAGCTAAGGATAATGGCAAAGTATTAGTGAGGGGTTTCTTTGAGCCTACATTAACTTTTGGGACAGCTTACGCTCACAGAAATAACCTGACATGCTTCTTTACACCTTTAGAAAAGAGCTTCTTAGATCGCACAGATGACAGGAGAAAGGCATTGAAGAATGCTTATGTATATAGTGCAATAAAAACACAAGGGAAATTAGCTTTAGATGAGGAACACATAGGGAAGCTTTGTGTATATAGGCCTAAATCTCACACTGACACTTTTTTTGTGGGAATGAGTGAATGTAGACGTGTTTTTGTTTCAGAGTAAACAGACATTTATGTTGAATGGACAGGATCCAGTGATTCCTTTCATATAATAAATCTGTGGACCTAATGCTTATTACCGTCTTCCAAGAGGATGGTACGGTACATGTTATTTGGGGATAGTTTTCCCAAAGATTTTCCAACAAGACGACTTAGAGAAATTTACTAAGGTGACTGATTTACATCATATTAGACAAAGGAGAGAGTCCTCTTCTAGTATAGTAGAAGATATATTTGAGCAATGATTCCTTCAGTAGGAATTGTTCTGAATTCAATAAAGATTCAAAAGTTGTCTACTATTGTGGATAACATGCTGACAAATTTTTCAAGTGGCATACTTCTGATAGATACCGAATTAGCTGCTGAAAGAGCTATGAAGCTTCAGAATCGCCTTGCTCTAGGCAGTCTTTTAGCAAAGGATGGCGGAGTTTCCAAAATGCTTAATTAGAAGCATTGCTGTTCATTTATCCCTGAAAATAGTAAAGAAATTAGAAGCTTACTTACTAATGTTACTAATGAGAGTGCTGATTTGAAAGAGCTGAAAGAAGCAGGTGTTTGGGAGAAAGTCGGCAAAGGATTTGCTTCAGTGGAAAATTCGCTCAGCAACACTGGGAAAGGGATATTATTGAAAATAATTCAAGGGATATTAATTATTGCGATTTGCATAATTGGAGCGTGGGGAATATGTAAATTGTGTAATAGGATTAAATTACAGAAGAGGAAGAATGATCAGAAAAAAAAGGGGAAAATTTGTTTACGGAAAATTCAAAAAGATAACAAAAATATGAAGGGATAGAGATGACAGAATTTTAGTGGATGCAAACATTTGTGTGGGATGATTTGGTGTGATGACACGTTTAGTGATTAGAGGGGGGATTGTTAACACAGAATTACTAATGAGATTATTAATGAATATTTGTGTATTCTGACTGTTGGATTTGTGTAGAAAATGTAATAACTTAGAGAAAAATGATGCACGCATTTGAAGGTGCGCCTACCTGAGTGGCCTCCATTCAGGTACAAAGTACAAAGTGTACTTATTAATGGCTTATAAGTGTGAAATGTTAAGCTTATGTTTGATCAATGTAGTAATATGTCATATTGAGGGTTATGCATTATGCATTAGCTTTTGTTAATTGTAGGCCTTAACTTAGCGAGGTCTTGGCCTAGTTGCCTGGCCTTTTGTCAAGATACATTTCTTAAGTGTTTAATAAAATGTCTGCATAGAGAATTAAATTGTGATGTTCCACTGTACTGTCCATGTGCTCGTAGCGAAAAGTCTTTCTCATGAGAAAATGCTTGGTAGGAGATGATGAACTTGCTAGTGCAACAATGTTTAATGTAATGTGTGTAAGAATTACTTTCCCAGGAGAAGACAATGAAGACTCTGACTGGAGTATAAGCTGCAACAATATTGATACCTGACGTGTGAAACGATGAGAACAAAAGGAGAGGAGCCAATCACAGACATGTGACCTGTGTACTAGTATAAATGTAGATTTTAAGTTTTAGTTTTATTGGACGAAGTGTGAACATGCGATCCCCTGACCAATTAGGATAAGGGAAGTCATTTTTGGAAATCTAACTTAGCCAGACAGCTTTGAGAAGTGGAGACCATTTTCCCATTTTCTATCTTGCCATACTGCCATTATTTTCTTGACCGTCTTGAGAAGAGACTTGCTTAACTTTATTGCTTAAAAGACTTTGCTTTTTCTTATCTTTGTTGCTGAACCCTGATGCCTTGCTGACAAGACTGATGTCCTGATGACGAAGACTATCTTAGCTTGCCGATTCAATTGAGAAGAGGTATACTATCACTGATGTTGTTTGCTATGTCTATTTGCTTTCGTTTCTAGGTACCAAATTGCTATTTTGATAGAGCCATAGTTAGATGTTTTTCCAAATTTGTGTGACTAAAGTGTTTTGCGTGAAACCCAAACATGCTATTCTAATCTGGTGATAGTTAGGATTCTCACTGATGAAGTTCACTATATGAAATAACAGCTGATGTCTTTTATTTCCTGAATCCAAATGTATGTAATATCATTTGCACAGTTATTTTTGCTACTAACTTGTACTGTAACTTTAGAATGCGTAGTAGCTCAAGCTTTGATTAGATTGTGATTCCTTCGCCGATTTGGACAGCCTGTAAAGTTTCTGTATGTTTATCAATTGATTTCGAGATTAACCTACATTACAGTAGCGGTGTTAATACAGGTTATTGATCTGTGCATGTACAGGAAAACCTCAGAGTGAATCAAAAGGTTCATCAGCCCATTCATGTCTCCCTTGTAAGTTTACTTATGAAGGTCTGACGTGCTAACAGACGCAATGGTATGGTGTCAGTGAGTGTGGGGAGTGGGATGAAAATGTGTTCTAAAAAGAACAAAAAGTGTTTTAGCTCTTATTTCGTTGGTCTTTCAACTTCAGGTAAATACATAGAAAATTACAAGCACCTTAGGTGAAAAATAAATGCAAGTTAAATTAATTAAGTGATAATCGCACTACTACAGATTATAAAAACCTCTTCTGGTTAATGTCATCGATTGATATGTCTGTGTGTGTTATCATAGTCCGAACATTGAATATTGGATAGTGCAGTGGGTAAGAGTGACTTGTGACTGTGACAGAAAGCACTGTGAATATGTCTATGTAACTCATTATTTTAAGTTTGCAATACATACAAAAAATAGGCTGCCCCAAAATGTGCCAACATATTTTGGGGCATATTTACAAGTCCTGAGCACCACCTTGAGCCACCATAGTGTTAACTTTTTTATTCTAAGGCCAAGCTGAGGTGGCTTTTCTGCTGCACCGTATTTACAAAGTGGTGCAATGGTTGCATTGCACCACTTTGCAACACCTTGTACCACATTATGCCTGCATCAGGCATAATGTATGCAAGGAGGGCTTTCCAACAGAGGGAGGGACATTGATTAAAAATGATGGAAAAAATGACACAGCTAAACATAAATTTCACTACGCCATTTTTTTGGGCCTCCCTGCATTGGAACACTCCCTCTTGCATATATTATGCCTGACGCAGGCATAATGTGGTGCTAGGGGTTGCAAAGTGGCACAATGCAGCCATTGCTCCACTCTGTAAATATGACACAGGGCAAAGACACCTTAGTTCCACCGTAGTGCAAATAAAAAATGACGCTGTAGCAGCGCAAGGTGGTGCTAGGGTCTTGTAGATTTTAGGTATATGCCGTCAGAATGTACCTGGTACATGCATTTTTATAAGTATCCATTAAAAAGAGACACTCCACAGCTCAGCTGTTAATACCCTTACTTCTCAAAAAGATTTAAACTTTGGCATCAGAAAACTTCACTGACTCACTCGCTGTGGCTTCTAATCAGCCTTTATATTTGCAGGTTAACAAAGTGCACACATTTGCATTTGTTTCACGCAGCAGATGCCCTTGCAAAAAGGTCTGTTTCTTGATTAGGCCTCTGCCCTTCCTTCGAGTTCACAGCAAAGGATACGCCCTTCTCTCTAATTTCAGCTGATGCATCTCACCAGTCAGAATTAACTCTCCAAGCCCAATTATTTTTTGAACAAAACGTAGGAGAACTGCTTGGCTAGATTAAAAAAGAATGGACATGTTATGATGTACAGGTTGTGGACAATACGGGGTTGTCCATTAAGGGATTTCGAATTTGTAATTGTAATGACTGAATATTACTGCCCAGAGTTTTTTACAAAAAAAATCCATTCTTTAGAAAAGCCAATTTTTCGTTTAAAAATTAGACCAATTTTGATAGCATATTTTAGGCCATGTTGGAAATGTTTGAATTATTTCACTGTAAAAAACAAATGTGATTTAGAAAATGTTATTAAGGAAAGAAAACTGACTAGGAAAAACATTTACACCAGCCTGCTTAAAAAAAAGTGAGAGAAAGGTAGGTGGGCTATTGTCTAAAGAAGCTGGAAAACTGCCACTGCTCCTCTTAAAGGGAACACTCCACTAGTATCCCTTCATGCCCTATAAGACAGTTGCTCAAGTTGTTTATTCTGGCTCCAGGCAACAAATTGCTGATACACGGAGCGCAGGTCTTTGCATTTTTTTGCCAAAGATTCTTAACATTAAGCTTTTCACTGTTTTATTATGGCCAAAGAGCACTTATTTTCTTTTTCCTGAATTTTGTTCCTTTTCACATAGAAATCCCATCTCTTTTTGTGAAATTCCCTCCCTGTTGTAGGAAGTAGGTATAGTCTGAGCAACACAACGTCTACATAGTCTGGCTCCATGATTCTTATCTCCTAGAGAAGCATCTCCACTGTGAGAAGATATGAAGGAGAACCCTCAAGAACATTAAAAACAGTTACCATCATGATCTTTAAAAGGACCATTGCAGCCAACAAGACTATACATCCGGGACGTCTGAGTGTCATACTGAGGGGAGACTCCCTCTACCGTAGCTCACTCCTCTTTTACAGTTGAATAGAAAAATATTTTGTACAGAAATAATGTCTAACATAAATATTGTGTCTTAAATGTTGCTTACAAAGATATTTCCCCATTACATGAAGATTTTAAGGTACTAACTCCAATACGACAATATTTTTCAAAACAATATTTTATGTCAGGGAATATGCTGACAATGATATTCTAGTAATCTGCCCTTACTTTAAGGCTTCTTCTGGAAGGAGAGCCAAAGAGAAGTCCAGGCTTAAAACATGTTGTTCCTGGTCAACATCAACGCTGAAGACAGTTGTGCCCTGTTTACAATCAACAGTAAGCTTGCTGTTGAAGACTCCAATGCTATCAACATAGAAAAATATCTCAACTTTGAGGCATTCAATACTACAAATGAAGTTGAGTAAATCTCTGAATCTGAGGCAGAATGAGTCAAGAAACTTAAAACCAGAAGGATTCCTGAAACTTCAGATTCAGAATATTCCCAAGTGTATTCTCCTTCTGGTGATGTATCATCACTGGTGCATATTTAATCTTCTCCATTTTCCCTGAGACCCCTGACTCCCAGACATACAAGATCAAAATGTTTTTGAACATATTGATAGAGTCACCATGCAGCATACTTTTCAGAGGGCAGTTTTCTTAGTAGCAATCTCAAGGTTAATAAAATGTAGCCTTTATGTTCCTTCAAACCCTTCACAGTGCACCATAAGATCAAGATGATCATGAGGACTCACCAAAGGCTTTTGTTCCTAATTTATTCTCTCATTTTCATATTAATCAGACTGTGTATCGTCCCAACTCTTTTGGAATTTCTCCCTCCAGCTGAATATTATTTACACACTCTTCTTGTGAGGAATGTTCTGATGTTCTAGCATGATACTATAAAAAACACTCACAGTTTGGTCTCTATATTTGTAAAGTATGACATGTCCTGACATGTTTGTCCAAAAATACATGTCCAGATGTTTGGTTTCTTGCCTAGTGTTCTGCTATCAGATAGCGGATAGATCTTTCTTAGGTAAATCGAAGCACCTTCCACTGGGAGTAAGGCTTCAATGAATGCTTTTTTGAGCACATTCTCAAAGTAGAAATGTATAAGGATGCTACAAGGCACTCAGGTCACACATTCAGAAGACGCTGCTGTCCTAATTTATATTCCTAATGCCCTGGTATGTCAGTCTTCCTTGAAGAATCCTTTAGACTTGGCATCCTTGAAGTGGTCCCCCCTCACTTTTTGTCTCTGTTTCCCAGGTTGTTGATGTGTGCCGTACTTTGGTTTTACTGTTTTTGATGCACTAGGCACTTTACCACTGCTATCCAGTTGTCATATTACCTATAAGGTTCTTGAGTACGAAGGAACAATTTATATCACCCCCAACCACCAGATGATTAGATGGATGCAGGAGTTCCATATACTCAGCTAACTGAGCAAGTGCCCTAGATTCCATACTACGAGGGACGGACCTCGCATACACATTGACCACGATCACTATAAAACCAGGTTGGAATGTAAGTCTAACACCCAATAAGTTTAATGAGTTAAGGGATAAAACAGAGTGATCACATTTCAATTTCTTATTTAATAAGAACCTAAGCCCACCCATGGGTTTACCAAAGCCTCCGGAGGCGGGTTGAGCTGCGGAAAAATATGTTGTAAACCCGTCAACATATATCATCTCTTCTGCCCAAGTTTCCTGAAAAAAACATATATCTTGCTTGGTAATGAGGTTAACCCAATCGGGATCTCCCAACTTTTTCTCTATTCCAGCCACATTCCAAGACATAATATTAAGTTCGGGAAGCACAAGTGTGGACCTAGCTCTCAGGGGTACAGTGAGCTCCAAAACCCCTAGTCGTTTATCTGTACAGGCCGTAGTAGCTACAATGACGAGCTCTGTGGGCGGAGCAACATTTAGTCAATCTAAATCGGATAACGAAGGGGAAGGGATCTCAGTCATAAATGGTCGATTGCTCTTAGATGGAGCCTGAGCCCCTCCCACATGAACGTTAAATGGGCTATCACTCCTTTGTATCTTACCCCCCCGGAGGGTGCATACAGAGGCCAATTCCGGTGTCTCTGCCAGTTCTCAGAAAGCTAGTCCGTGAATTGAAGGCCATAAGATTATCAACCATGGGGGTATCGAGAAAAATAATTGAAATATAATCAAAATCTGAATCTGGTTGGGCATATCTGTGTACCTCCCGAATATCAGACCGAATAACAAAGAGACATTTCCTCTGTATGCGAATCCAATAAATAACTTTATGAGTGAGAGATTCATAAGACTCTCTGTAACCGGCAGGCAACCTGGGGACCCCTGTCATGTAGATATAAGCATCCTTCCTGCTCTGGTCATGTCTCCCCTTCAAATCAGTCACCTGGATTAGTCTAGGTTGGCCTCGATGTAAAACTCTGGGTGAACTGGCAGGCACCTGTACGCCCATACCATCCCTAGCTTCCTTGAAAGAAGGAATTTTACAAGGAAGGCTCTGGTCATTGTTTTTTGAGGCAAGATTGGGCATAGTCCCAGTATCAATGGGAGTATCGATAGGAGGGGATGGGCAGCTCCCCTTTTTGTCCGTCACCATGTTCGTAGACTTCACCCCAGACTTTAAACGTTTGGGGAAGATAGTCGGGTTATCCCTAGTATCTAATGTTGCTAACATGTTAGACCCCCCAGGTCAGCTCATGGTTATGGTCAACCGTACTGGGTAGTTTGCAATTACAGATTGACCTCTGATCGGATAGTCCAGAAATTCTTTCCAAGATTACCACTACCAAGGACTTTAGATCGTCCAGCTTCTGGGAGATAATTGCCAGTTCAGGTGCTCCTTTAGGCTGTGTCAACCAGTCCTGTTTCTCTATATCGAGTTCAGCTAAGATTAGGGATAGACAGCACTAGAAGTAGATAGGGGTAAAAATCTATTCGAGCAGGGAATGTCACTAGAGATTATGGTCTTGGAGCCTGGGTGCAGGGAGTCCTTAATTTGAGAGTGTTAGACAGCTTCAGCGTTCGGGATATGCCTCTTTGATGGTGAAGGAATTGCAGCCTGGGTTATAGGAGGCGAATGAAGGTCCACTTCCACAGTCAAATGAGGCGTCTGTGGTTTCTTATTAAAAAGATCAGGGATCTTCCTGTGCGTGAGAGTGGCAGAAATTGGGGGGGGGTAATAGATGGACTCCTCAATATTGCCTCTACTTCCTCAAACAGGGAGTCTATAGTTTGAAATTGATTCCTAATAGGCTTTGAAAGGTCATCTACTTTCCTACTGGCTCGCTTCTTATGTTTTTTAGCACCAGAGTGAGGCGCAGAGATGTCATCTGCCTTTAGCTTCCCCATTACTTATGCGCGGAGTCAGAATTTTATGAAGAGAGAGGAAAAGAAGGATAAATACCAAGGGCCAGCCGTGGATCTCCTTGCCTGGAATGCTTATATTCCAGGCTGAGAGTAAGGTTCAGTCCAGGCTCGATAAGCAGTGTTAACAATGAGCTCTGCCCCTCAGAAAGACCATCAAGTGCTGGGGGTGTGAGTCTCACTCCCCTAACAGCTGTATAACAACGCTCCAAGAACGTATCCCTTATCACTTAGACTACAATAAGCTGGGACTCTTTAGACCACACTGCATAGTGTCGAGATCCAAGTAACCAAGGACCCCAAACGTAGATTAAAGAGGGGTGGCCCAGCCTGGCCTCTAGCGGTCGCTGACGGACGAAGGACGGGCCCGTCCTTGGCCCGGGGGCGCCCCGCGTGCGTCCCGCGCAGCGGCGGTGCGCGGCACACTTTGTAGCGCCCACGTTGGAGAAACCGCCCCCAGGCAGTCCAGAGGATCCTGGGACTTGGAGTCCCACCAGGATCGCGGGGGTCGGGAAGCAGGCACTGGTGGTGTGCGGCGCGCTTTGTAGTGCCCGTGTTGGAGAAACCACCCCAGGCAGCAGGCAGCAGGCAGTCCAGAGGATCCTGGGACTTGGAGTACCACCAGGATCGCGGGGGTCGGGAAGCAGGCACTGGCAGTGCGCGGCGCGCTTTGAAGCGCCCGCGTTGGAGAAACCACCCCAGGCAGCAGGCAGTCCAGAGGATCCTGGGACTTGGAGTCCCACCAGGATCGCAGGGGTCGGGAACCAGGCACTGGTGGTGCGCGGCGCGCTTTGTAGCACCCGCGTTGGAGAAACCGCCCCCAGGCAGCAGGCAGGCCAGAGGATCCTGGGACTTGGAGTTCGCGGGGGTTTGTATCATTATATGTTATTGCAAGATGGTGGGGGTCTTTGTATTAATGGCTCTTATCTTTACCATTCTGTTTCTTGCACTGTCCATTATCCTAATCATTGCAGTCCATGAAACTTATCACAGATTGCAGTTCTGCTAAATAAAACCTATTGAAACTTTACTGCATCTTCTTCATTGCCTGTGTTTGATTGAGACATGTTGTTCATGTGAGAAAGGAGTTATCTCTGTTTAACCATGACACTCCCTGAGATGTCACACACTTGAGTCCATGTGTAAAGGCTGCCACAAATCACCTTTTACTGTTTGGGTTTTTGGAGAGGTGCTGCTTGTGAGCCTCTAGGGCTGGGACGACAGTTGCGACTTGTTGTACAACTGGCATAGTCGCCTAGAAACATAAGTACTGTCATCCTTAAACCAGCAGTCTTGACTAGAGCAAGAGTCAAACTATGACAAACCTGCATATCCTGATGAGCCATCTGTGCTAGATTGGAGGGAGGAGTGGTCATTTATACCTGAAAGGGCTGTGCCTGTCCTCACACAATGCAGTCTCCAACCCCCTGGTGTGTGGCTGGGTCCTGGCCTGGACAAGGAAGGATTTTACAAACACTTGAGACTGTTTTGAAGGTTGCCAACTTCAAAGGAAAAAAGGGGTATAAGTATTGGACCCAAACCCTGCAAATTGGATTACTTCAAGGATTCAAGAGGAACCTCTGCCTGGTGAAGAGCTGAAGAGCTGCCCTTGCCTTTGACTGTGCTGTGTTGGGTTATCCTGCAGTTGCTGCTTCTGACTGTGCAAGGGGACAGGGAGTGGACTTTGTTTTGCATTCCCACTTGAGAGGTATCTCCAAGGGTTTGGAGTAGAGATTGCCTCCTGTTTTGAAGCCTCAGGGACAGCAAAGGCTTCACCACCCAGTTCTGAGTCTGCCTGCTGTAGACTCCAGCTTGCCAGAGGGTGCCATTCCAGTTCCTAGGCCCCTGGAAGTGAATTCCTGGAGAAAGATCTGTCTTAGGACACCGGACGTCACTGTGTGACTTTGTAAAGGACGCTGTTGCCCGGAACTGCAACAACGCCTGCCCCGTGACCGAGGACCTCGCAGAAGTACGATGACCCTGACAATCCTGTAGGCTTCGCGTCTCTGCAGCCGCTGATCCTGCCTGACTCTGCTGACTGGGAAATGTCATTAAGTCCGACATCCGTGACATCTGATGCCATTGCAGTGCATGCGGCCCTGTGACATCATCGTGACCCTGTGAGGTTGCCCCGCAGCATCGTGACTTCGCCGGATTTCGTACCTGCTGGGACCAAGGGACAGACTTCACAACCAACGCCACTTCACCTCCACCGCTCTGCAGTAAGGACCCAACGCCGCTGTGTGATGACTCTGCCCTTCTGCCCCATAGCACTGGAACCAACGCCGCTTCGGATCCAGCGACTCCTTGCTCCCCGACTCCATGTACTGGCCTGGTTTCTACTTGTTTGATAAGGTACTGTACATGGGGGTTGAACGATTCCATAAACAGCACCATTGGCGTTGCATTGTAGGAAATGATTCCGTCCCGACGCCGCTTAATACCAACTTGCAGCATTTGTGTTTCTAGGCATGATTTTTGTGCTTTTAAGTGCTAAATGTATGTTTTTAACTGTATATTGTGGGTTTTTTAAATCATATTTGGTCTTGTTTATTTAGATAAAATATTTACTATTTTTCTAAACCTGTGTTTTGTCATTTTGTAGTTATTCACTGTATTACTGTATGTGTTGCTACAAATACTTTGCACATTGCTTCTGAGTTAAGCCTACCTGCTCGTGCCAAGCCACCAAGGGGGTGAGTGATGGTTAACCAGGTGTGTTTCTCCTTTTCCCTGACCAGAGTGAGGGCCCTTGCTTCGACAGAGGGTGCAAACCAAAGATCCCATTTCTAACAAATCCCTTTGGTTACATCCTGTGTTTTCATTTTTCTTCAACTGAGGAATGTTTGAGATGAGGTTGATTTTGTATTTAGTGCTTAAGATTATGAATGGAGAATCCTCAGAAGAAGAAGTTGCTCACTCCTCATTCTATTTCTCCTGCTGGGAAATGACCAGCTGAGCAATTTCTCCTTACTGTGATCCAACTGTAACAATGAGATCCTATGACCACTAACGTCCCTGGGCTTTATTTTAAATTTACATCAAAAAGGGAACACTAAGGCCCATATTTATACTTTTTGACGCAAAACTGCGCTAACACAGTTTTGCGTCAAAAAAATTAGCGCCGGCTAACGCCATTCTGAAGCGCCATGCGGGCGCCGTATTTATTGAATGACGTTAGCCGGCGTTAGCCGCCGTCGCCGTCTGGTGTGCGTTAAAAAAAACGACGTACACCAGGCAGCGCCGGCGTAGGGGGATATGGGGCTTGGGCGTCAAGAAATGGGGCAAGTCAGGTTGAGGCGATTTTTTCGCCTCAACCCGATTTGCGCCATTTTTTTTCTCACTCCCAAGCCCCATAGAAATGACTCCTGTCTTAGCAAAGACAGGAGTCATGCCCCCTTGCCCAATGGCCATGCCCAGGGGACTTCTGTCCCCTGGGCATGGTCATTGGGCATAGTGGCATGTAGGGGGGCACAAATCAGGCCCCCCTATGCCACAAATTTCTTTTTTTTAAAACTTACCTGAACTTACCTTAATGTCCCTGGGATGGGTCCCTCCAGCCTTGGGTGTCCTCCTGGGGTGGGCAAGGGTGACAGGGGGGGTCCCTGGGGGCATGGGAGGGCACCTCTGGGCTCCTTCAGAGCCCACAGGTCCCTTAACGCCTGCCTTTTGCAGGCGCTAAAAAACGGCGCAAAAGCGGCCGTACGTAATTTTTTTTGACCCGCCCACTCCCGGGCGTGAATTTTGCCCGGGAGTATAAATGCGACACACATGCCTCGGAGTCGATTTTTTAGACGGGAACGCCTACCTTGCATATAATTAACGCAAAGTAGGTGTCCACGCTAAAAAATGATGCTAACTCCAAGGACTTTGGCGCTAGACGCGTCTAACGCCAAAGTATAAATATGGAGTTAGTTTTGCGTCGGAATTGCGTAAAAAAAAACGACGCAATTCCGGCGCAAACAGAGTATAAATATGCCCCTAAGTACACCCCTTTCCCACTTGAGCAGTCCATGTCGTAGTCACTGAGTTGATATGGGATCAAAACTCACAACTCAATGACATTTAACATCAGTCAATAATTCATTGATCAGCTAGTACTTTCATCTAGAAGAAAAACTACTTCACTGCCAGCACACAATGCAATAATGTACATAAATCTCAGCAAGCATCAATATGGTATGCAGTTAGTGATATGTGGACTCATTATGAGTGTGGTGGTTTATAAACCACCACACTTGTGGTCTGGACTGCTGCCAATGTGGCGGTCCGACTGCCACATTAAAACCCTGGTTGTCTGACCGCCAACTCCGCCAGGATCTTGGATCCTGTTGGTCTGGAGGTGGTAGAGATCCTAATCTGTCAGGTCAGAGCTGCAAGCAGCGTTGCCCTGGGGATTACAACCTCGTTCTCTGCCAGCCTTTTCATGGTGGTAACACCGCCATGAAAAGGCTGGCATAGAACAGATGCAGGGGACCACAGGGGTGCCCCTGCAGTGCCCATGCATTTGGTATGGGCCGTGGAAGGGCCCCCCTGTCTAGCACCTTTTCAATGTTCACTGTCTGCTTTGCAGGGCTACAGCATTGCCGCCGGCTCGATTACCAAGGTTTCTGCCTGCCAGCCTAGTGGAAACCTTTTAATGGGGCTGGCAGGGAGGTAGCCTGTGTGGAGGCAACCTCCCTGTAGGAAGTTCGACAGACGGTGAAAACCATCCACCGAACTCGTAATGACCCACATAATAATTTCCTTAAGCAGGGAACAATTAGTGCTTGTATAGGCTGACCACCTGATTAAAGTACCGATGTACAAAGTGCTAGTCAAGACACATTGCCATCTTGGTAATGCTCAGGTAGCTCCACTTGATCTCCTGTCTATCCTTCCCATGAGATACTGTTTAAGTATAGCTTGACGAGTCCAACATTTAGTTCTCCAAAAACTGTCTTTCCTTTTTAGTGCATCAATACACAGGATCGCTCACAGGTGAAAAATGTTTATGAAACCTCAAATAGGAAAAGTAACAACAGGCTGGCGGTGCTCCCAAGGGCATTCTGACCGCCGCGGTCAGAAACGGAAACCGGCGGTGTACCTCCGGTTTTCCGCTGCCCTGGGGAATCCTCCATGGCGGCGCAGCTTGCTGCGCCACCATGGGGATTCCGACCCCCATACCGCCATCCTGTTCCTGGTGGCTTTGGCCGCCAAGCACAGGATGGCGGTATGGGGTGTCGTGGGGCCCGTGGGGGCCCCTGCAGTGCCCATGCCAAAGGCATGGGCACTGCAGGGGCCCCGTAACAGGGCCCCACTGAGAATTTCAGTGTTTGCATAGCAGACACTGAAATTTGCGACGGGTGCCACTGCACCCGTCGCACCCTTTCCACTCCGCCGGCTCCATTCGGAGCCGGCATCCTCGTGGAAAGGGGTTTCCCGCTGGGCGGGCGGCCTTCTGGTGGTCGCCCGCCCAGCGGGAAACACAGAATAACCGCGGCGGTCTTCTGACCGCGCAGCGGTATTCTGGCGGCTCCCGCCGGCACCGCAGTTACCGCGGCCGGCGGGAGTCAGAATGACCCCCATTATGTTTTGGAGTGTGTATCATAATTGTAACTCCTTTAGTATATATCATATTCCCCAAAATGTTTTATATTGGACTGGGGAGAGTAAATGTAACCCCTTTAGTGTTCAACACTTTCCCAAAAATAGTTTTCACTGGAGTGGGAATAGTAAAAATTGCTCCTTCAATGTCCAAGACATTCCCTGAAATAGTTTAGATATTAGTGGGACTTGTAAATATAACCCCTTTAGTGTCCAACACCTAAACTAAAATAGTTTAGATTGGAGTGGGAACAGTAAATGTAACATATGTAGTGTCCAAAATCTTCTCACAAAATGGTTTAGATTGGTGAGGGGATGGAAATGTAAACACCTTTCACATAATATTTTAGAATGGAGCGAGAATTGTAAATGTAACCTATTTATTGTCCAACACCTTCCCCAAATGGTTTACATTGGAGTGAGAATAGGAAATGTAACATCAATGATTTACATTGGAGTAGGGATAGGAAATGTAAACTCTTTAGTTGGAAACGTTTCTAAAAAATATTTAAACTTAGAGTAGGATTCATAAATGTAACCCCCTTTAGTATCCAACTCTTTCCCCCAGAAGTTCTAGGTTGAAGTGGGAATAGTAAATGTAACATCTTTAGTATCTAAAATCTTCCCTGAAATGGCTTAGATTGGAGTGTTAATAGTATATGTAACCCCTTTAATTTCCAACACCTACCGTGAAATGGGTTTGATTGGAGTGGAAATAAAAAGGTAAGCCCTTTAGTATCCATCAACTTCACCAAAATGGTTTCATTTGGAGTGGGAATATTAAATATAACATCTTCAGTATCCAAAATCTTCCGAATTTTTTTCAGATTGGAGTGATAATAGTATATGTAACCCCTGTAGTGTCCAACACTGTCCCCAAAATGGTTTAGTTTCGAGTGGGAATCGTAAATGTAACCCCCTTCATTATCAAACACCTTCCCAAAAAATAGTTTAGATTAGAGTGGCAACAGTAAATATAACACCTCAGGCCATATCTATGAGAAATGATGGATTACTTCACTTCATAACGACAGAATCCTACGCCATGGCTGTGTTAGATTTACAACATGGCGCACTTTGATGTAAGGATCCTGGCTGTGTAAAAAAGTGAGACATCCGTGTGTGCCATGTTGTAATGAAATCTGATGCTTCTGCTGCAAAAGTGACACAGAGTTGATTTGTGGTATGAAAAGTTGGCCCTGCATCACTTTTGAGTGTGGAATGTATAAAAAAAAGTACAAAAATGGACACATCAGGGAAAGAAATGGCACATCTCGCAGAAGGCAGGCAGCAGAAGCAAGAACAACAACCCCAGCACCAGCCAGGATGTACAGACACACTCCGAGGAGAAGAGGAAGAGAAAGTTCAATTTCAGTGAGGAGAAGAATGATATCTTGATCACTGAGGTGACAGAGCACCAATATAAGCTCTTTGTCACCTCTAAGTTGTCACTAGGGAGGAAAGAGCCCATTTGGCAGTCCATAGTGGAGGAGATCACAGTGTGGGAGAAGCGAAGAAGGGCTATCACTGACTGCCAGAAATGCTAGCATGATTATAAATGCTGCACGAAGGAGAATCTGGCCAATAACCTGAAGACAGCAACATAGACCAAAGGAGCCCAGTGTCCCAGAAGGAGATGGATGCTTTGGAGGAGCAGGTGGCAGCTGTCATCCCAGACAAGTTGGTGGCTGGAGTACCTGGACAGGACAGTGCAGAATACGAGGCGCAAGCACAGCCACAGGGTAAGTATCAACAAGGGGAAATGTAGGCAAAAAAGCCATGTTGTGCAGTGCAGGTAGCAATGTCCCAGTGCTCCGTTTCTCTGTGTGCAGGGCAAAGGGCAGGAACCTGGCTCATGTCAGTCACACTTCTCAGTTGCATGTTGCACAGCTCAGTCTAGCTCCTTCACGTATCTCCATTTCATGTGTGAAGTGCAGCACCAGTCCCGGTCCACCTTTATACCCTAGCATGTGTAGCGGAATGTACATTATGAGTCACCATAACTACATGTCCCGCATACAAAGTAAAAACATGGACTGGAACAACACATCATGCATGGACACTTGAACACAGCACCAACTGACGGTAACACTGCTGGCCACCTTGCACCAGGAGGTCACTGTGTCTTACTTGGGCATATGGACACAGATCTAGAATGTAAACCAATCAAATGGAATGGGCTTGTCAGAGGGGAAACAGCTCACCTGAGAGGGTTTCAGGTGTGGGGCATGTAAAGTATCAACACATAGGAACATGCCAAGAGTCACATGTGTATTAGGTGGCATGATAATACATAGCATGCAGCTTCCCTGATGTGTGGAATGAGACAACACAGGTGTCAGCTGCCATGGTTGGGATTACCAGAGCTCATGCCATATAACAAATCAGACTGGGTCGGGGTGAATGCAAGTGTTGCACACCAGAGGAGCATGTAGGTTGAAACCAAAGATGATGTGTGGCCCTGGTGGGCCCCTGGTTATCCAGTGCATTGTAAGTGCTGACTGAATAGGTTAAACTGCCACTGTGTCTGAATGGGGAGTCATTGCATAGCAAGGAGGTCAGAATGGATATGTGTACTGCAAGGTAGTCTGAACAATTCACATGTACTGCTGTGTCAGACAGTGTTACACTTGTGTTGAAGCTAGGAAGGGATGACAGAGCACATTGGGGTAAAACATCCTACATTTGATGTGGTCCTGGGTGAAGATGTGCAATGTGGCAGGAGGGAGTCTGAATGAAAATTGACTCACCATGCTACATTTCTGTCAGTTGGAGAATGTGAGATAGGGCTCTGTCAAGGGACATGAACAACTAGTCTGCCACCACAAGGGGCAGGACTCAGAGATGGTTGGAGACTGAGGTGAATGCTCCAAGTTCTGTAGCAAATCTGGGTAGGTACATGTCCCCATTTTCCTTACGACTACAGTGTGGGGTACTGCTTGACCCATACCCCTAAATAACAGCCAGCCATGACAGTCCATTGTATATGACGCAATATTGTTGATGTGGGCTCACGAGAGTCAATGCATGATCTGGGTTCCATCGTTGTGTGACAGTAAGTTGAGTCCCTGGCACAAAATGAGGAGTGGCAGAGGAGGCATGCACATGTACAAGTGAGCAGGCCTCAGTCGAATGATGTGTTATACTATGCAGATACCGAACTCTGGTGGCAAATATCAACTGTGATGTGTGTCAATGCTAGCAACCTACCTAGTGTGACTGGGCTCTTCCCCCCAGATTTGGTACACAGTGCCCACTGTCCAAAAAGATGAAGCCAAATGTGTATTCATTCAAATCACATGAGAATACACAAATAGGAAATACATGTTAAGTACTTGCCCAAACACATTCCTGCAGTGTAGCAAGGTTGTATAGTATGTAGAGTTGTATAGGATATGTGTTACAAAATCAACTCTTGGCCACATGAGTGCACAATGTGCATGCAAGACAGCACAATAAGGCAGAGTGTGATAGTGTACAGTGTGAAAGCCAGATGGCAGGATAATAACTAATTAATTACCAGATCCACATCACCTGCACAGGAGCTGTGGTATGAATGTTGGCCACAAAGAATGCAGACACCATGGGGATTAGATGCAATGTGAACAATAGTGATGTCAATACGTCAAAACACAATCAATATATGTTCATGAAAAAGAATGCAAAACAGCATGGCAGATGTGGACTTGACCTCTTATCTTATGTGCATGAATGTTAGGTCTAGTGACTGTGTAACTGTGTAACTGTGTTGCATTATGTATCATGACACAAAAAGTCAGCCTTGTCGCACAGTGGTTGTATGAACAATTAAAAGATGCTGCGATCTGAAAGGCAACTACAGTGCAACTTGGATTCAATACATCAATGTAACAGACATCCTACACATCAATGTTGTATTGAAAGTTAAATATTAGCAAGTCACACTGTCAATGAGATTACTCTTGTCAACATATACATTAGAACATAAATAACATTTCTCATTGCAGAGGATGTACCTATACCTCCTGACCATCTGTCTGTCTGGGATTATGATCTGACTGAGGATGACAGCCTGCCAACCCTTGACCAAGACACCCTCCAGCAAATCTGGCCTCGTTTGAAATGCCATCTCTGATTGTGGGAGGGGTCAACAGCCCTGGGGGGATCTTCAGGGTATCTACCTGTCACCCAACAAACACCCAACACCCAACAAACATTACCTGCCAGTCCATCCCCAACTCAGAACTCCGAAACCCCAGCTTGAATTCCAATGCCATGCAGTAGGAGTACAGCGGAAAATGCTTGATGTGGTGCAGGTAGGGATAGAGACCGTGGTGGAAACCCTAGAAGCAGTCTGTAGGGGCCTTAGGCCCATTAATGGCACCTGGCTGAAATAAGAGGCACCTACCTCCTTTCTGTGGCCTCAAACACTCCCTGGCTGACATCGCTGGTGTTATGAGGCAGAGGCATGAACATGTGCCATGCCAAAGTGGCACCAGCAAGGTTGCCAAGCAGCTGGAGGAGATCCGCCACATCCTGGAGTCCATGGAGCGCAAGCAGGACAAATACATCACAACAATGGATGCCTAACACCTCAACATTGGTGCTGTGCTGGCAAACTAGCAGACCCTTCTCAGTGCAGTGCTGCTTCACTTGTTTGCACAGAGAAATGCTGCTGGGGACAGGGGATCCACATCTTCAGCCTCTGATGTGTGTGCTACTCTTTCACTTATGGCACCAACAACGCCCCCTCACAGAAAGCACCACACCATTCAAGGAAGATATGGACTTCACATATTTCCAACGTAAAACTTCCTGGTAGCATTTCTCTGTGTCAAATTGCCATTTTCTCCTTTGCCCTATAGTGATGGCCATTCCAGAGTACTTCCTATCAGGTAGTGTCCTCAATTTGCTCTCCCACCTGCTGATCTCACCCATTTGTGGACTGTTAATGTGGCCTATCTTCCCTACTGGCAATTTGTTCCTCCTCCTCCTCCTCACTGAAACACTCCTCTCCTCCACATGTCCTATGCAGTGCACCCATCATTGATTCTGTCTGGACCGCCAGAGGCTCAAAAAACCGTAAGGGATGTTGCAGAAAGAACTGTGCTTGTGATCTCAAACATTTTTGCACATGTAAAATAATGCACTGAGTTCAACCTGTGTGTTGTATCTCTGTTGGTGTCTGGACTGAGTAGAACATAGTGGAAGTTGTGAGCCAAAGACATTAACTACGCCCCAAAGGGACAGGTGTCTTTGAGCCATGGACAAAGTTACATAGGCTGATGGAAATGTATTTGGTGAACACTTTGTGCAGCAAGACTAGCAAGTAATTGTTCAAGGTCACAAGCATGAAGTGCAACAAGTAGCATGCAGTCAAAGTTAATGGTGAATGAAGTCACATCACTGGTGGGGAGCACATCCATGGACACTTACCAGCAAACAACAATGCTGTGACAAGCACATAATGCAAGGGTGACTGTGTAGGTAGCTGGAATCAATGTGTGACCCAAAATATCCTTGATGAGTGACAATGGTTTACCATAACAGTCCCTTCAATGCATGTCGCATGACTTACACACACAGTACAACAGTAGGTGGGTACCTGTTCTTTTGGGGGGGGGTGTATCCATTCACAGCATGTGTGTGCATTTACAATACTCCACTATGTTTGAAGGTGTGTTAAGTGATTCCATACCACACCTGACAAGTTCCTCTTCATAAGTGATTCACCTAGTCACACGTCTACAAACACTGCTTGAAAAACCTACTGCATGTACTAAACACAACCTAAGCAGATCTGACAACTTCTACACAGTAAATCATGAAGTAGTCTTATATGTGGTAAATATTGCTATTTAATGTAGAAATAAATCTTATCATTCCTAACACTACCTAGACTACACTAACATCTCTAACCGAAACATTTCCAAAACTATACTATGCTACCTAAGCTACATTACCTTATTCTAAAATCTACCTAAAACTACCTTAGCTTAACTTATCTTACTCCATACATATAACAGAAAAGACCTGTTAAAAATCAACCCTCCTTAATACACATTAGCATACAGGACAATCATAAACTACATGTATACCAAAACTGTCTAAACATTAAAACCTACACAAAAATATATATGTTTGTATTTTCTCTAGATTTATTGAATGTGTTTTTTTTTTTTATAGATATACTAAATATTGACCTCCCACTCACTAAAAAACCTATCCACCCATATCCCCAAATAACAATTATCAAATATTGAAATCTATAAAATCCCCAAAACTAACCTATCCATATTCTAAAAATATCCTAAACTATGCTAATATTGCATTAATTAATTGAAAAAACAAGAACTGGGGAGGGGCAGCAAGTCAGAAGCAGTCCTCTATTTGATTAGCAATCCGGTCTACAGTTTGCTGCAAAATCTTGACCATTTGCATAAGTGTTGCCTCCTGCAACTCTAGGTCAGCCCCCCTCAACTTTATTCAGGGCCGACTGTTTGAAATCTGTCATTTGCCCTAGGATCGTGGTGACAGCCTGTGGTGCCACTGCCGGCTGGGCTGTCAAAGGTCCAGCAACTGCCCCAAGATTGCCTAATTAGGACCACTCAAACCCAACACTAGTGCCAGGCCTGTCCATTGGTTTCTGGCCCAAAGTTGTGACTTCCAGCTCTCTGCTGACTTCCCCTCCTCATGCTTCTTCCCCATGTGCCCGAAAGCCTTGCCAAGGTGTCCATTGTGCCGGTAACTTTCCAAGTGGATTCAGTATGCCTTTTCCTGTTCTTGGTCATGTTGTCTGTTGGAAAGGAAGGACATATGTATCAGACCAAGCTGAAGCTGTCCAAGTTGTCATCAATCACATGCATGAGCAAGGGTTAGAAGCACAAGTGGCATGCGAAGTCAAAACATAGATATCTATGGAATGACTCATGACCAAACGTCATAAGAAGCATGTACTTTCTCTACAGTAACAATGCTAAATTGCTAATGTCTTGGCCTTGTAAGTACATGAAATGGCTGTGTCTGGCATAATAAATGTATGCACATGTGTATAATAAGAAAGATTGTGAACAATTAACTATGAACACATGCTCCATCTAGGTACTCTCTGGGTATTGTTGTGCAGCCTTCAAAAGGGCATAAAATATGGTCAGTTCCCTCACTGTAAGCAATACACGTATTGTGCCTAAGCAGTGCTTCACTGACATGGCAAGAATACAAGCCCACACACATTGCAGCACAGGATGACCCAGTGCCCGGTAGTTGTAATAGAGACAGAGTATGGCTAACCATCTCCAAAGCAACAGACCTGTTGGACACGTCTCCAATATTGACTCGTGGACATACCTAGAACACTGTTACATGGATCATGTGGACATGTGGTCCTTCACTTATCCAAGTATCTCTCCATATATTTCTCTATGGATTATAACCTAGATGCACATCAACTCATACTTAATCCATATAATGAGTGTGTGCAGGCATGCATTATATCTCAGAAGTATGAATATATTGTCCTGTACATTGCAGATTATTGCCTGAAAGGTTTCAATGGTGACAATTAATGGGGTAGACAGTATGGGTAACAACAGCAGTAGATCGATTGTGAAATGATCTCTTTGCAGACAACAGTGTGCATACATGCCTGTGGTACTTAACACATTGCCCTTATTCTTCACAAAACTCTCCAAAGGCATGAACACATGTCTTTTATAGGGCATGGGGTATTTAAGGGCATGAGTCAGGCATGTAACTTCATTGAATGTGTGGCATGGTGACATGACCCATATCAACTCATACCGATTCTTTCTGCAGTGAGGTGAGAATCAACACAGTCTGTGTAAACCTGCCAAACAAGATTGACCATACTTGCCATGTGGGTGCCTACACTAGCATTATACATCAGACAGGTAGACTGATGTCATTCCTCCAATTCGATGTTCACATCCACTTCCATGACAACATCCTGAATATCAACATGCCATTTTGGCAATTGATCCGCTGTCACCTCATGTCACATTTCATTGATATGCAGTACTCAGAGGGATACACAAGTACCCTTGTTGCGGGATGACAGTTGCCACATATCATGATAAATGTTGTCTAAGGGGTGAACCCAAGTAGATCATTGGTATGACCAATGGACTTACACGCTCACTGCAACAAATGGGCATATGTGACTTTCCTACTGGTTTTGATATCATGAATGATACATTCTGATTATGTCACCTCACAAATACATATGCAGCATCTATACTGAGAAGGAATCATGTTTCGGTATGATGAGCCTGCTCACATGATCACCCAAGATTATCATAGTACAATCTTTGGCTAGACACTGAAATACCGGTACATGCATGGATCACAGAATATTTTACTTTTTCAGTGGCAGGAATGTCTGACATACCTTCAATCATTCAAACTGTACCAATTTTGGTAGGGTGGAGGGACATATTCCTTCTGCCATGAGCATTGTATAATGTGTACACACAATTGGAGGACGAATATGTAGGAAAATATGTTCACTGTGCACATATGCTGTTGACAAACTGGTAGTATTGTCTGGGATATGTACTACATCCAACCACACTTGTGTCCTGGTCAAATATAGACTTTGGCAAACATAGGTGGTCATTACATCCCTGGCGGAAGGTGTTAAAGCGGCGGTAAGACCGCCAACAGGCCGGTGGAAAAAATTTGCAATTACGACCGTGGCGGAAACCGCCAACAAAGACAGCCACTTTAACACTCCGACCGCGCCGGCGGTAGAAACAAACAGCGCAGCGGTCATAGCTAACAGACAGGTGGGAGACAATGTACCGCCCACACTATTATGACAGGCCAATCCGCCACCTTTTCCGTGGCGGATTCACCGTGGATAAAAACACAGCGGAAACAGGAATTTCAGAGGGAAAACACTCACCTCTACACACCCCACGAGGAACGAGGACACCATGGACCCGGAACTCCAAATTCTACCTGCGATAGTCTTCCTGCTCCTCTACTAGGAGCATGAACGCTGGCGGCGAAGACCACGGTGAGTACTGCACCTACGACACAGGGGAGGGGGGAGGGAAAAAACAGGGACACACACACGCAACACGCAACACCCCCACCATCACCCACTACAACACACACACTAATGCATATTAATACATCACAGTTACACCCCCCAACCCCCCCGGAAGAATGCAAAGACAATAGAAAATTTGTGTAACCATTGTAATATATTAAAATCAAGTAGGCAAAAATATATATATATATATACACCATTTACAAAATATACACCAAGCATAGTAGTCCAGGTAGTGCTCCAATTAAGTCAGTGGAACACTGGGCCCACACGGTATGGGCGAGGCCCACACAAGATCCCTGACCATGACGGAGAGAACACTGCAGGGGCATCAGAGAGCAACTAAACAGGCACCTCAGGGGGAGGGAAAGGGGGGCACCTCAGCCGCTTGAGTGCACAACGCCAAATCCACGAGGGGGCCACATGCCCACTGTTTAATCCTGGGGAGTGCAAAGCCACAGTCTCTCAAGTCTATACAGTGGGTGGGTTGCCCTCTGTTCAATCCTGGGGAGTGCAAAGCCACAGTCTCTCAAGTCTCTACAGTGGGTGGGTTGCCCACTGTTCAATCCTGGGGAGTGCAAAGCCACAGTCTCTCAAGTCTCACAAGTGGGTGGTCTGTCCATTGTTCAATCCTGGGGAGTGCAAAGCCACAGTCTCTCAAGTGGATAACAGTCTCCACTGGTTCTGGAGGGGGCCTTGTGCCCAGAGTGCTTCATCCTGCTAAGGACAGAGGTAGTGGATGTATCTCTCCACTGGTTCTGGAGGGGGCATGGTGCCCAGAGTGCTTCATCCTGCTAAGGACAGAGGTAGTGGATGTATCTCTCCACTGGTTCTGGAGCGGGCATGGTGCCCAGAGTGCTTCATCCTGCTAAGGACAGAGGTAGTGGATGTATCTCTCCACTGGTTCTGGAGGGGGCCTGGTGCCCAAAGTGCTTCATCCTGCTAAGGACAGAGGTAGTGGATGGATCTCTATACTGGTTCTGGAGGGGGCATGGTGCCCAGAGTGCTTCATTCTGCCCGTGACGGACTCAGTAGCGTCAGTGCCCTAGGCGCTCATGGGCCAGCGGTTCTTGAGGCGGCGGTGCCCTGTTCAGCTGTGCTTGAGGCGGCAGTGCCCTGTTCAGCAGTGCTTGAGGCGGCGGTGCCCTGTTCAGCGGTGCTTGAGGCGGCGGTGCCCTGTTCAGCGGTGCTTGAGACGGCGGTGCCCTGTTGAGCGGTGCTTGAGACGGCGGTGCCCTGTTCAGCGATGCTTGAGACGGCGGTGCCCTGTTCAGCGGTGCTTGAGACGGGGGTGCCCTGTTCAGCGGTGCTTGAGATGGCGGTGCCCTGTTCAGCGATGCTTGAGACGGCAGTGCCCTGTTCAGCGGTGCTTGAGGCGGCGGTGCCCTGTTCAGCGGTGCTTGAGGCGGCGGTGCCCTGTTCAGCGGTGCCTGAGACAGCAGTCTCCATTGCAGGGACTCCGCTGCTGGCGGTCCTTCATGGCCCAGCGGGGCTTGTGCTGGCGGTCCTTCATGGCCCAGCGTGGCTTTTGCTGGCGGTCCTTCATGGCCCAGCTGGGCTTTTGCTGGCGGTCCTTCATGGCCCAGCGGGGCTTTTGCTGGCGGTGGCCTCCTGGGCAGCTGGGCTTGTGCTGGCGGGGGCCTCCTGGGCAGCTGGGCTTGTGCTGGCGGTGGCCACCTGGGCAGCTGGGCTTGTGATGGCGGGGGCCTCCTGGGCAGCTGGGCTTGTGATGGCGGGGGCATCCTGGGCAGCTGGGCTTGTGCTGGTGGTGGCCTCCTGGGCAGCTGGGCTTGTGCTGGCGGTGACCTCCTGGGCAGCTGGGCTTGTGCTGGCGGGTGGCATCCTGGGCAGCTGGGCTTGTGCTGGCGGTGGCCTCCTGCGCAGCTGGGCTTGTGCTGGCGGTGACCTCCTGGGCAGCTGGGCTTGTGCTGGCGGGGGCCTCCTGGGCAGCTGGGCTTGTGCTGGTGGGGGCCTCCTGGGCAGCGGGGATGATGGTGGTCTTCTCCGCCGTGCTGCTCTTCCCAGACTTGCCGTGTTTCTTGTGGCCCTCCCCCACCTTGGAAGGTGTCACAGCTAACTCCACACTCCCACTGGGACCCCTGGGAGCGGCTTTGGTGGCTGGAGTCTTCCCCCTCTCCCGTCTGGGCACTGGCCAACTTCTGATACTTCAGAGGTGGGGAACTGTCTGTGCTGTGGCTCCGTGCCACACTGGCTGCCCTGGTGGCCGGTGCACTCCAGATTCCGGTGACTACAGGCACCACTGGTCCCGGAGATGTTGTGGCAGAGGTGCTAGTTCGGGACCTAGGAGACGGACGGGGTGGGGGAGGTGTGGGAAAGAGGTCAAGGTTGGACAGGAAAAGTTTTTTGGACACACTGGGACGGGTAGCTGGAGGGGGTTTGGGAGTGGAGGAAGAGGTTGTGGTTGTAGGAGTTGTTTGTTTGCTGACTTTGGGTGAAGGTCGTGAGGTGGATGGCTGTTGGGTGGGTGTGTGCCTGCGTTTGTGTATCTTCGGAGGGGGTGTCAGAGACACACTGGGAGAGGACACAGGGGACGTATGAATGTTGGTGGGGGTGGTGACTGCACGTGAGCGGGGTGTGGTGGTGGGTGTACTGGAGATGGACGTAGTGGGTGTAGAGGTAGTGCATGCAGGTGTGAGTGTAGATGAGACAGGGAGGGAGGAAGGAGATGAGGAGGAGGGGGACACAGTAGAGGCAGTGGATGTTGGTGTGTCTGCATGTGTGTGATGCTTGCGTGAGTGCCTGTGGGATGTGTGGTGCATATGTTTGGCTGAGCTTCCCTTGTGTGTTGACATGTGTGCATGCTGGTCTGTAGGTGTGCTTGGGATAGGCTGAGGTACACGGGATTGGGTCGGGGTAGAGGAAGTTGGAGGGGGGAGGATAGACACAGGGACAATGGCTGCCATCAGTGCTGAGGCCAGAGTCTGAAAAGCTCGCTGAAGGGCCGTCTGACCAGAATGAATGCCCTCCAGGAATGCATTTGTTTGTTGCAACTGCCTTTCTACACCCTGGATGGCATTCAAAATGGTAGACTGCCCAACAGTGAGGGACCTGAGGAGGTCAATGGCCTCCTCACTGAGGGCAGCAGGGGTGACTGGGGCAGGGCCTGAGGTGCCTGGGGCGAAGGTGATGCCCACCCTCCCGGGTGAGCGGGCACGGGGCGAAGGCTGAGGGGCTGCTGGGAGGGCGGTGCTGGAAGGGGTGATGTTGGATGTACCTGTAGATGGGGGGGCACAGATGTTGCCGCTACCACAAGGGAGCTCCCATCAGAGGACGAGTCCGTGTCACTGGTCTCAGCTCCTGTCCCCGCCATGGAGCTCCCCTCGCCCTCCGTCCCACTGGTGGACTCTGATTCAGTAGTGTGGCCCTCCATGGCCATGTGGGATGCAGCTCCCTCGTGCTCCGGTGCCACTGCTCCTCTGCCTGGTGATGCTAATGCACACAAAAACAGGGAGACTACAAAAAGGGGGGGGACGACAGAAGAAAGACATGTTGAGTGCATCCATTACCGCTACCGTTGGCGGACACGACAGACGCAGAAGCCCCTACACCACGCCACGCTCTTGGGCTCCACTGTTCAATTCCTGGAAATGGCCTACAAGGCTATGGACGACATCTGCACACATAGATGACACAGGGGCATGAGTAGGTGTACTTGGCACTCTACAGAGGTGGGTTGGGGTGCCACATGGCCTGCCTTACGGAGGGACCTTGCCTACGGAACGCGCCCTGGTCTAGGGAAACCCACAGCCCACCTCCCCCACCCAGACCCCTCCACTGCGCGCAAAGTCAGCAGAAAGCGAGTGTACTCACCCACTTATGGCTGCTGTGATGCCCTCAAGCGCCCATCCAACTCCGGGTACGCCACTGCCAGGATCCTGAACATCAGGGGGGTCATGGTGCGACGGGCACCCCTCCCACGTTGGGAGGCCATCCCCAGCTGAGCCTCCGCTGTTTTCTTGCTCCAGCGGTAAATGTCCTCCCATTTTTTCCGGCATTGGGTGCTCCGTCTATGGTAGACCCCCAGGGTCTGGACGTCCTTGGCGATGGCATGCCAAAAATATTTATTCTGGTGGGCGCTGACCTACATGATTTGTACAGGGGGAAGAGAAACTTATTACGAACTGCACCGTCAAAGTGATTGGCCCCCATCCCTACCCTTGCCATGTGGCACATGCACTCACCATCATTTCATGCACGCCTAAATCTACCCCCCCATCTTTCATCCACCCTACTCCACACAGGCATTGCCCATACAGCATGCTCCCAGTGTACTTACCTGTTTGTCTGGAGGACCCTAGAGTAGTGTGTACTGGGGGAGGACCCCATCCACGAGTTTCTCCAACTCCTCTGATGTGCAGGCAGGGGCCCTTTCCCCAGACACTCGAGCCATTGTCTCTTCCAGACTGAGGTCACAGCAGCACTTGCAATGTAGGTCCTCTCCTGTCGAAGATCAGGTATCGAGTGATTGAACAGATAGAAAATGGCGGTCACGTCCACGGCGGTGCGTACCGTCACCGCCGGCGTACATCATCATTGGCTCCTGGTACCCATAGGGTCCAATGTTAACCAATGCAGCATTGCGCCGCGGTCTTCGACCGCCTACCGCGATGGTGTACAACGCCAGCGAAGTTACCTGTGAATGCCAGGTTCCCTGGCTCAGTGCATGACGCTTACATCCTGCGGAATAGCAGCATCCCTTATGTGATGGGTCAACTCCAGAGGCACCGTGTGTGGCTATTAGGTAAGCACCTGGAAGCAAGTCAGTGGGAATGGTTGTCTGGGGATATCCCTCCAGGTTAGTGTGTGTCTAACAGTTGTCCCTCGCCATTTGCAGGTGACTCTGGTTACCGCAACCTGTCATGGCTACTGACCCCAGTGAGGAATCCCAGGACAAGGGAAGAGGAACGCTACAATGAGGCCCATGGGCGAACTAGGAGGGTGATCGAACGCACCTTTGGCCTCCTGAAGGCGAGGTTCAGGTGCCTCCATATGACAGGTGGATCCCTATTCTACTAACCAAAGAAGGTGTGCCAGATCATCGTGGCCTGCTGTATGCTTCACACCTTGGCTTTGCGACGACAGGTGCCCTTTCTACAGGAGGATGGTCCAGATGGCGGTGTTGTTGCAGCTGTGGAGCCTGTGGACAGTGAAGACGAGGAAGCAGAGGAAGAAGACATGGACAACAGGGACTCAGTGATCCAGCAATATTTCCAATGAGACACAGGTAAGAATACAAACCTGCCTACTACATGTACTTAAACACTACTACCTCTCTACTGTCTGTCATTTTCACCCAGTGTATGGTCACTGAGTTGTCACTTACCCTTACAATTCCACAGATGTGGGTCCCACTGTGTGGCATCTGCTTTGTTTCCTCATGGACTAGAGCTGTGTGACATAGGTATGTTGACATTACAAATGAAAAAGGTTTTTGCCACAGTTATTGTATCATGTTTGCATTTCTGTAATTATCTGCATTGAAGAGATTTTTTATTCACAGATGATGCACTACTATGCAAATGATATCCACATTGTCATACATGATTGTGGACATACTTGTAGTTCATACTATTGTTCTGCATTACTTACAAAGGTTGCGCTATGGGTGTATAACAAAGTCAGGAACTTACACCCACTGGCTACTTCAGCCTATCTACATTGTATGTGGCATCCGGCTCATAGACTGTCTCAACGTGTACAATATTTTGCTAAACCAATAGATCACCTGCTCATATATGCATGACATATTTAGCAGTCTATACTGCCCAATGACCATCATATGATATACTGGTACACACATATCTACTGTCTGGGCTTGGTGTCTGGCACTTACGTGTGCCACATGCAAATTACACTTCAGGATAGGGTCAGCCAAGACCGAGGCATGATTGAGTAGGCCTTGCAAGTGTGATGACTTCCAAGTGGGATTGGCATGTTTGGAATTTCCATGCATCCTAGTCTTGGACAAAAGAGAGGGCTAACATGAACTTACATTATGTGTAGGCATTAAAACCAGATCGTCACATGTGCAGTCAGTGACATGTTACGCCACTGTGACCTGGGATGCCTCTGTGCATGCCACTTTGCCAGGAGTTACATCACATGCAATTAGACATTGACACCTATTTGTCTGTTATATGTGTCTAGCATCTTGGACAAGTTGGCCCACATGTATGGAGCTGTAGGAGTCATAGTATTGTTTGTTTCAGAGTAAGGCAGAGTAACAATGTCACATCCATTCCAACATATCACAGCTGCATTCTTACCTATTTGGTCAAGTGTGGCTCCATAGTGGCTAGGTAGCAACTAAAGCACTGGCACAATTTAGGAATCCACATTGGTATGTGTTATGTGAGATGCAACACTGATGTAGCTATGCGCTGGCAAGGTTTTGTGTAGCATATGAGGACTAACTGGGTTGCATTGTGTGGCCATGCACATCATATGGGCATCTGTTCACAGTCATAGGACATTCAGGTCACTATTTTGCCCTTTACGAGTGTGACACAGTAAAGATATGTAAATGTGGACAACACAGATACTCAGTCCTTGCACACTGTTGACATTTACATTACCTTTGTATTGTGGCACGATGTCTGGCAGTCAGTACACAGTTGCACCACATATACTCACTACACGTGCACAATGTTCCACTTTCCTACCTTTGTTTGTTGTGAATCGTGCACACATGTGTTTTCGGAAAATGTTAATATGCACACTTGCTTGTGACCACATGGTGGTGTCATGGCATGGGTATGACACCTGGCTACAGAACTTCATGATGGCCATAATTCAAATAGGGGAGATGTCAATGTATGGATGTTTACAGTGACTGTAAAAGGAAAGTCTGTACACATAGGTAGTCTTCATTTATTTATTTACGTTGGTACAGAACTGTTAAAAATTAAATTATGACAGGCATTTAAGACCATCCAAGAAAATCAGTCTTTCGAAAAGAAATTCTGCACTATTGTGTCCCTTCAATTACTCTGAGCTGAGCAACTGTGCCAATATTTTCCTCTCTCTCGTCATATTCATCATCATTATCCTCCATCGGTTCCTGCTTCTTATGGCACTTGTCCCATGGGACATTGATCCGCACACATCTGTTGTGCAAAATGTAGCACACAAGTATGGTCTTACATAACATGGGGGGTGGAGTAGAGCAATCTCCCTCCGGATATGTTGAGACTGCGAAAGTGTGACTTAAGGACTCCAATCCCCAAACCTCAGCTACACTATTGACCGGATCCTGCTAAGTGCATGGTTGTAGGTCCGCTGGGTCTCCTTCTGAGGAGGTGCATATGGGGTCATGACTAATAGCTGCAGACAATATCCTTGGTCAACTGGAATGTCAGGAGATGAACAATCAGTCAATGGTCATGATGGCTGATGAACCCACATTCAGGAATATTCTGTAATGTGTCCTGAATGACTCATACACATTTCCACCAGCATGGGATGTGGACTGACATTGTTGGGCATACGCACACTTTCATTTTTGGTATGACTGCCACTGTAATAGACGTACAAGTATAGACCGCCTGTGTGATACACTTACTATTTGTAATACTTGTGAGTGCCAATGCCATGAGCATGGTGAATCTTTACTGGTATGGAGAGTCAGTTAGCCATTGAGGAGATATTTCTCTCACACTTCTCTACAGTGTTGGTTTGAGACTATTCTTGTCATTTCTGACCTACTTCATGTCTTTTTTCTTAACTTTTACCCAATGCAGATGACTCATTCACACATACTTAGATGTGATATTAGTAGTGACTGTGGTCCAGCAGCTACTGCCATGAATAGATTAGCTAGTGCATGCTAATGTGGGACATCACTGTCTACACGTGGCTGTGCACAGTGTCCAATATGTTCACAGAATACAAGTGGAGCAATATGCACTGTACAGTGCAACTGGGAAACTATCATCACTGCACTGCCTCACTGATTAAGGGCAGTGTAGGACATATTTGTGCACATACTGCAGTGTTCTAAGTTTGCAGCCTTCACTGGCACACAATGGGCAGCACGTCACCAAGACAGGCACATTAGCAAAATGGTGAATGTGTGGCTGCTTTTCCTAAGAGATGTACTTTGTGCATGAACAAGGAGGACTGAAAGAGTAGGTCTATGTGAAATTAAATGGAGCACACATAGGATGGTGGGTGTGCATATGATGTCTTATGTAAATTCCCATGGTACACATGACCTAGAGAGGGCCAACTATCTCAGTTTCACAGGTATTGGATACATGACATGCCTCAAGAACATGGGAGTTACCTGGGGGCACACAGACAACACAAATGGAGACCCTTCCTCCAGCACAGTTTTGCCACAAAGCATTTTACACAGTGTTACATTGCTCAGGATCTTACCACAGTTTTGAGACACACACAGTGCCTCATTTACGAGTTGTTGACACAGGGCAGCACAGAAAGTCACTAAGCTGCACTGCCCTGCGTCAAAAGAAAAGGGCATGAATGGACTGTATTAATGAAATACAACACATTCCTGTTCCTTCTCCATACGCCAGATCACAAATTCCCTAGCCTAGCGCCAACACAGACAACCTTGCACTTGGGTACATGGGAGTCTGCATTGTTGGCATGATTGTTTTTATGCAGGAAGGTACACCTTCCTGCACAAAAACAATCAATTGAGGCATGTTCCTCTTGCTATGTGTGCAGCAGAATGCTGTACACATAGAAAGAGGCAAAAATGAAGTGCAATAAGGTTATTTCTCCTAGTTATGCCTCCCCTCGAGAGGCGCACAGTTTTGACACATTCCAAGGGCTTACAGATCGTTGTAAATCTGGAATGTGTTAAAACCATTGGTGTTGCTTGAGAAAGCCCACCGTTTGCGCTTCCTTGCCTTACTCCATATCTCTGAGGCCATGCAAGGACACGCAGGGTGACTTGGCATTGCCTCATAGATATGATTGAGAATCCTACACCACCAGATTGTCTTGAAAAGTGATGCTCCAGCGGCACAGGCCTCTTGTAAATGAGGCCCACACTGGCTTAGCAGGTTTTCACATATGTGTCTTGCAGGGTTGTATTGCACGTGTGCCATGTTATATGGTGCAAGTATGACACCCAAACCTGTTACCTGTTGCATTCACCCAACACAAATATGGCTATTTTATCCCACATAATTTACTGTCAGGTGGTTGGTCATGTGCTTCGAATGTACTTAAGAACCAGTAGGCCACTCTCATACCTCCCATTCTGGACGCGATCATTTAGGATGGAATGTCTGAAGATGTATGCATCATGAGCACTCCCAGGATACTTTGCCAGCACATTGATGAACATCCCCAGATGGTCCTCTATTCCCTGCACGTTGATTGAATATCTGTGCTTCCGATTGAGTGCAGGTGGGACCTAGCTTGTTTTCAAGTTGTTTCTGCTGTGTGTTGGGGAACATGAAGTACTGGGGTGTGATGCTTCTTATGGCATCAAGGATGGAGAGGAGAAATGTGGAAAAGGAGACCTGAGATATTCCTGCCACTCTGACTGTGGAGGTTTGGAATGAGCCAGATGGATAATGTGGAGTACTGCCATCAGCTTGACCTGCAGAGGGATATTGGTGCACCTCTGGGTTGCTGTCTGCAGCACTGGTGCAAACTGGTGCAGGATCTGAACAATGGATTTCCTCCTGAACCTGTAATAGGTGATGACCTCCCCCTCTCTAAGGTCAATGAAGGTGGTCCTCTGCCAGTATATCTGCTCCCTTCTCCTGCGCTCACTCCATGGTGGTGGTGATGGGGGTCGTATTTGCCTTTTTCCTGCTCTGAGCTGCAGTATGAGTAGCTCCTTGGCATAGTTAATGTTGCCAAAGTGTTTTGGGCATGTTATGCCTATGGACCAGTGCCAATGCATCATTTTTACACCTGGGTTCCCAATGCACAGGAATTTTGATGCATCGTGAAATCTGCACGTAATTGCCAATCGTGTGCCACTTTCCCATATTCTGATAAATATCGTTGGGTCAGTTCTGCAGTGGATTTCACGTGGGAATGCCTACCTTGCATGTGTTCAACATTACCTGACTCACCCAGTAGTTGCACAGAAAAAAACTACGCAGGACAGCGAAAAGTGACATATTATGTCCAGTAAGCTCCTTGTAAATATGCCCTTAGGGTCTTGTGGAGAAGTGTGGCTCAATGGTTAGAGCGGCAGACCCTGAAGCAGAGATCTGGCTCAAGACCAGGGTTCAAGTCCCGCTTCGGCAGGTCTTGGGCTCAATTCCCCTTGACCAGATAATTCTCGCCTCAGTGCCTAATCTAATTCATGGGTCCCACTCTGCAACTCTGGGCAATAGCTTGCTTAATCTCCACAACGGCCCCAACAGCGCTTGGATGCCTGGCTTCACCCTGGGGGTGCTCAGGAGTGGGTGCCTCACAGGGAAAAGCCAGGAGGGGTTCCATAGCGGTATGAGTACAGCGCCTTGAGACCCTAACGGTGAGTAGTGTGCTATACAAGTGCTAATTTACATTTTTAACACCTTCCTTGAAATAATTTAGATTTGAGTGGGAATAGTAAATGCAACCCCTTTAGTGTTCAATATATTCCTCAAAATGGTTTAGGTCGGAGTGGGACTAGTAAATGTAACCCCTGTAGTATACAAAACTTTCCTTGAAATGGTTTAGATTGAAATGGATCAATTATGTAACCCCTTTAGTGTTCAACACGTTCCCCAAATTCTTTAGGTTGGAGTAGGAAGAGTAAGTATAATCACTTAGAATCCAACATCTTCACCAGCATTTTTTATGTTGTAGTGGGAATAGTGAATGTAACCTCTTTAGACTCCAACACTTCCACAAAATAGTTTAGATGGGTTTGGGAATAGTAAATGTAACCCCTTAAGTGTCCAAAAGATTCTCCACAATTTTTTAGGTAGGTGTTAGTATTGCAATTGTAATATACATCATTAATATTTAATGTTTTTTGTTAATAAAGGTACATAAGACACTTTCTAATTTGTCTTTCTTTATTTACATTTGTATTGAATGTATATGTATATTTTTGAATTATATACATATTTGTACAGATAGGGAAAAATTATATAGTTATATTTCAGCTATCGTTAGTAAATTTTTCATATCAAATAAAACATGTAAAAAATGTTTAAAAATTGTTGTATATTTTAACATTTTATTATATTTTTCCATTTTTTATATTTTGTACGTTAATATACTCCCTTCACATACCTTTATAAACAAATTATAAATATTTTCTCTGTACATATTAAATGATGCTATTCTTTATAGTGTCATTTTATAATTTGCAGAAGTGTCTCATATTCTATGTAATTTTTATTGACATGTTTTACATCATTTGCACATTTTTATATTTTTCAACCATTTATCAAATATTTTTACAATAAATATCCATTGTTTTCTATAGGGAGATAGTCTTTTTTTGCATTTAACAGCCAATCTTTTGTAGTCTATTGGTATAGGTGTTGGTTAATTTTCCTGGCCTGGGAGTAATTCACAGGACAGTGCTTCTGTTTGTCAGAGCAGGTGAGACCTTTCTTAAAGTTTTTTTATAGGGTTTTGGGGTTTCCGCTACGTAGGGAGTAGAAATGAATGGTAGTGTTGTTTTGTGATTTTTTGAAAGTTTTATTGGTAGTTTTTGTGGTTTTGTTTCCTAGTGGTGTTTTAGGCTTGAGTTGCATTTTTTACTAATTTTTTATTATTTTATATTAGATTTTGTTATGGTATGTGGTTTGTATAGAGTGTTTTTTTGTTTATGTTACATTTGAATATACTGTTTTTTGTGGATGGTAATTATATCTTATTTTACAGGTTTACAGATCTGAAGGTATTGTAGGGTTGTTTGAATTTTATGTTTTTTTTTAAAGGAAATCATTTTGATTTCTAGTAAACGAGTATTTTTAATTTTGATCTCCATTGATTTTGGGGATTTCCCAAAGCATTTTGACGTTTTCTGAAAGTTCAAATTTTGTATGGTTCCTTACGAATTTGGGTTGGTTCAAGACATTGTTATGGAGTAAGAGCTGCAGCTACAAAATAGTGAGAGCCTCATTGCAAGTTAGGCGGTTGGACAACCAGACCGCCATGTTGGCGGTCTTTCAGACTGCCCTATTACGAGTTACACAGGCAGGATCGACGACGCCTAGCACAAATGGCAGACCACCAGTGGTGCAGCGGCCTGGAAATAGGCAGTCTGACCTCCAGCGCTGACAGCACCGCGAAAAACCACCAAGCATATTACAAGCACACAGTTGCTGTGGAAGTGCCTTCGTGGTGGTCAGCCAATGGCAATCTGAACCACGATGGTTCGTGGTCAGCAAAGTAATAGACAGCTGCACATTGGATGAATTTGAAATCAGCACAGCTGACACACATTGCAACAGTGGACACACCTGCAAAGGACATTATAGGACACACCTCTTCACAGACCACAATCCTTTGCATTTCCAACTCAAAACACCGAAAAGCAAGCACCTTTTTTCCACAGAGTACATATATTTGGCATTCCTTTTTCACCATCCTATAGAACACCCTGCTCACACTTTTGTCCATTCACGCCCTTTTGCACTTCCCCTGTTTAGTAAGTCACTGTCACCTGTTTTTTGTTTTCCATGTCATGTCCTAAAAATCCCCATTTTTCTGAAGATGAGCCTGGTGGATGAAATTATAAGAGTAGAGCCACATTGTTTGGGGCACAAGTCTAGCATACTCCTCTAAGTAGGAAAATCAAAATGTGGAACAGGATCATTGACAGAGTGAATGCTGTAGGCACCACCCTGCGCATAAAGGAGGACATCAGAAAGATGTGGAACGACCTCAGGGGCAAGGTCTGTCTCCTAGTCTGCAGGCACCAACTGCAGGCCAAGAAGACTGGTGTTGGCCCTCCCAGTGCCCATATACACCTCTTTTCCTGGAAGGAGAAAGGGTTGACCATACTGCATCCTGAGGGTTTGACAGGAATACCCTGTGGGATGGAGTCAGGGAAGTCACAAAACAAAAAATGTCACAAAAATGAAATGTCATGCATGCTCGTAACTCACCTGTTTCCACTGTCTTGTTCATGTACCCCACCTAATTCAATACCCAGAGTATCTGAGTTGGAAAGAACATCACAGCTATTATAGTCCATCACATGCCATTGGTCCAAATGGGGCCTGTAAGTCTTTCAATATACAATAACAATCTCAGGGCTCTTGGTATGTCTCAAAAAGTAAATGCATGCCCAAAACCTAAATGCAGTCTGCATGCAGATATGTAATACCCAACATTTGTAAAGTGTGTGTAGTACAGAGAATAACCTGGCTGCAACTCCCAGGAGGCAATGTTTCTATAATTCCAAACACCAGACCAGGTGTTCACTTGTCTAAATACTGTTTGGTAACTCACAAATTACGTGTACTCACCTGGGGGGGGATACGATTTGTATAGTGTATGTAGTACAGGGAGTGACACAACTGCAAGGCCAGTAGGCCTTGTATCTATAGTTCCAACCACCAACCCAGAGTTCACTTGTCCAAATATCGTTGTTCCTCAACCCTCAATTGAAGTGTACTCAACTCAGAGGATACCATGTGTATATTGTGTGTAGCAGAGAGAGTGACATGACTGCAACTCCCAGGAGGCCTTGTGTCTGTAACTCCAAATACCAGATTAGGGTGTACTTGTCCAAAGACCCCTTTTTGGTAACTCCCAGTTGAAGTTTACTCACCGGGGAGAATACTATTTGTCAAGCGTGTGAAGTAGAGTTAATAATCTGACTGCAACTACCAGAGGGTACTGTTTCTCTAACTCCTTACACCAGACCAGTGCTCACTTGTCCAAAGACCCCTGTTTTGCAGTCCTCAGTTGAAGTGTACTCATCTGGGAGAATCCCTTTTCCTAAGTGTTGGAAGTAGGGGGAGTGACATGACTGAAAAGCCAAATGGGTCTTGTTACTCTAACTCCAGCAAACAGCACAGAGGCCACGTACCCTAGTTTGGCAAATCTCAAATGAAGTATACCTACCTGGGAGTGATCAAGCACATATTATGCCCAAATCAGAGACATATATGCCAGCATAGCTCCAGCTTGTCTTGCTAACCTAAGATGAAAAATTTGAGCACATGAATAACACCTTAGCCAGTATGTATAACAAGTATTCATAAGGCCTCAAGATGCCTCACAATATTGGGTTTGGCAGCAAACATATTCACACTGTACTGTGCACATTATGACTCCAAACACATATACAACCAAGTCCTGGGTTTGAGTGCATCACATTCAAATAGACCTCCAAATGGGCAAAGCCATTTCTTGCTTATCCACTGTTTTGCCAGGACTGGTGGCAAGATGTAATTTTCAGGCCACCCTCCCAAGTGCTAATGATTTGCACATTTCAGCAGCTACTTGAGTCAAAATGAATTGACATGCTTCACATATGTCATGTCAATCCACCCAATACCATGATTACTTGCCACATTAGGATTAACTGCAACTTAACTTGTACAAGTTCTCTGTTTACTGTACCTCTAAACCACTGGAAGTAGATGTCACAATACATCCAGTAACACTGTACATCTTACATCAACAGGTCGAGTTGCCACTGGCACACGGAGACCACAGAACAGACTGCCTGCAGCCCCCTGGATGAAGCCCTCAGTGAAGTACACACTCCTAGACGTCTGGATGTGGAGGACGGTTCAGGGCAACCTGGTCAGATGACAACAGTGAGTCTCACTGTGCCCACCTTCAGGCCCTGTGGCCTCAACATCACAGGCACTCATTCGTACCCCAAACCTGTGTCCAGAGCACAGTGTGTACCATCTCGTGCCCCCAGCCCCGGATCCTGAGTTGCAGCACAACACTTCCAACAATGTTGTTCCAGGAACTAGTTGGAGAGTGCATCCTGTGTCAAGGGTGCCAGCCCATTTGGGGAGGGTCTGTGAGAGGGATGCTGTGGGCTAGCAGGGTGAGGCCACTGGGGCTGCTGTCAGCCAGGACACCATCAGCCACATCTTGGGGGTCTATCAGGAGTCCCAAGGCGTGATGGGCCAGGTGTTGACTGAACTCTATGAAATCTAGCAGCTAAAGAGGGACATGTACCGAGACATGTGGGAATAGATGGAGGCCCACAATACCAACATGGCCTCCCTAACGGGGGGCTGAGGGACATTCACACCACCATGAGCAGGGGTTTTCAACAACAGTCTGCTCGTTCCTTTGGCTCATCAACACAAGGCCCATCAAAATCGGTGTCAACCACTGAAAGGGAGGCCCAGCCACAGGAAGAACCAGCCCCAGGCATCCTTGCCTCAGTAGCAGCAGATCCCCCCCAACACAAGCGGGGACACCCCGCAAAGAATCCAGACGGGGTAGGTGGCAAGACATCCAACACTTCCTGCAAGTGACCTCTATCTAAAGGACCTCCTGTGTGGCACACATTCACTCTGTTGACTGATCCACAGTCACTTACAAGTTCCAATGGGAGGAGTAATCTGGACTTTGGACTCTCAATGGTATTGCATCTGATCAAATGATTTCATTCACCATGACTGACCCCTTCACTTTACATTTTTGTTTCTTTCTATCCAAAATGTATTTTCTGTACTAACATTGTAATAAATTCAACCATCGCAAACTCATTGCCTGCTAACTTAATTTTCAAATTTAGCCATGTGGAGATGTAAGATCAGTGAACCATATGATGAAGATACAGGCTACTTAGGCAAACAATAATATGTTACAGGTACACAGAGTCAAGCTCAGGATTACAACCATTACACGCCAACACATTAGTACAAGTGTCTAGTCAAACCAAAAATCTTATTAATGTTCAGCACATAGGCTGTCAATATGTCTGGACTTTTGGAAACAAGAATGAGTGGTTAATACTGAGTAAATTAACATATTTTAAGGTAAGGACCCCCAGACAACAGAAGGAAGGACTTTGTCATACATTGTCCTGTAGAATAGGAACACATTAAAGTGGTTGATGTCAGCAGCAGTTATCACATACCATACTAAAGTAATCCAACATCACATAATCCAAGATACAGACAGATGGAAGAACAACAGTCCCTGATCACAGAGACATCATATTCCGATTCCCATGCATCTGGTGGTATGACACAAACATATTTCAGTGTAGTGGCACAGGCATTGTGGCTTGCAATGATGAAACACATCTACAGCTATATTCAGGTCATGCAAAAAGAGTGTTTGGCCAATGTGAAGGACACATGACTTGGTCAAAAGCTAGCACTACATATTTTCAGACCACACGATGACACACATGATGCATCAGGCCCACCACAAGACACAAAACAAGTGCAATATGCACTTCTGTACCTATACCCAAACTCGGTGTAAACATTCTTCATACCGGTCTTATATATCCAAACTCTGCGACCTACATTACCTGAAACAATCCATTCCCACTTTGTATGTCAGAACAGCATCGGATACCTGCCAATGTCACAACTCTGAAATGCCTACATGAAGATGCCATGGTGAAGGTACCTGTCAAAGAAGGCAACAAGGAGTATAGGCTTGAAAACCAGTCCTAAGATACAAGGCACATGGCAAGCAACCAGAAAACAAGGTACTTTGCAAGGAAACTGACACAAACAAAGCAACATCATCAAGGTGTGGATGTGTCAAAAGATATCTTATCAAGCAGCCTTTGGCTTAATATTGCAGAGTATCAGCTCCATAGCTGTTTCTAAACCACTCAACTCCACACATTCTCACAACTACAGTTCATTTTGCAGTCACAGTCATTACAGCACATGACATACACTCATGAAAAGTAGCTGTTGATGAGATCTTCCCTCAAGTTAGCTCCTTCTTCTTCACCACTGTCATCCTCACTTGGCATTTCCTGAGTATTACATGGTGGCACTGCAGGCTCCCCCTCCTCTGGGATATATGGGATATTCCTCTGCAGGGCAATGTTGTGGAGCATGCAGCATGCTACAGTGATCTGACACCTTTTCCCCAGGTGAATGAAGGAGGGCTCCACCAGTCCAGTTGAGACAGCAAAATCTGCCCTTCAGGAGCCCAAAAGCCCACTCCACTGGCAGCTGTGTTCTTTCATGGGCCTCATTGAAGCGGACTTCCCCTGCCATAACTGGATTCCTCAGCAGCATCAACAACCGAGGATTGTTTGGATATGCAGAGTCTCCTGCAAAGGAATGGGACATTAGTGCAACAATGAGTTACTCACTTCAAGATTGTAGCATCTGACATTGCACACACACATTCAGGACTTACCAACTAGCATGGCCCTCTCTAGGTACATTTGTGACATTAGCTGGGGTATGGTGTTGTTCTACATTATGAAGTAATCATGGGCTGATCCTGAAAAATGTGCACAGACGTGTGAGATATAAAGGTCTACCAAACAGACAACTTGCACATTGATAGAATGGAAGTTTTTTCAGTTACAATAAATTTGTTCAGTGGCCTGCAGTGGGACCGAGGCAACATGTGTGCCATCAATGGCCCACACCACATATGGGAGGCGTGCAAAACATTAAAGTTAGTGTTAGAAATGGGGTCTTTGGTTGGCAGTCAGGTTACCCTCTGTCCCAGCAAGGACCCTCACTCTAGTCAGGATAAGTAACACACAGTCCAAATTATTCTGTGCTCACCCTCTGGTAGCTTGGCACTGAGGCTTAACTTAGAAGGCAATGTATAAAGTATTTGTACAATAAATCATGCAATAACACAGTATAGCACCAAAACAATACACCACACAGTGTTTAAAAATATATAAAATATTTATCTGATAAGATGCAGTCAAAATGATTAAAAAGCAATAAGATTATGTTGAGATATCACTGTAAAAGTGATCTAAAGTGTCTTTAGTCTTTTAAAAGCAATAAATGTCTCTTTCAAGCTCAAAGTACCTGGTTCTTGTGCAAAATCTCCGCAAAGAACCGCAGAGGAGGAGATGCGTGGAAAACAAGGCGGTGTGTGTCGATTTCTCGGGCCACACATGGCGATGTGTCATTTAGTTTTCACGCAGGGATGGCTGTGCATCGATTTCCGGCACTCGGTCGTGGATCCTCTTCGGGTTGCAAGGTTTTCGGACGCCCCAGGGATGATGCATGGATTTCCGGCACTGACAGGACGAAGTCACAGGGGCTGCGTTGATCCAGTGGGTGCTGCGTGGAAATTTCTACTGCACTCAGGCACGGAGTCGATTCCTCTCTGGAAGATGGGCTGAGTCATTCCGGCTCGGCTGTGCATCGATCCAGTGGGCTGTGCGTTGAATTTCCGGTCACTACGCTGGAGCTGAGTCGATCTTCTCGTTGCGGAGTCGGGCTGCATTGTTCCGGTTCGGCGTGCGGTGAATTTTTCACTGCGGTGCAGACTGTGCGTCTTTTCTGGCAGGCTGTGTGTGAATTTTCACCACACAAGGAGTCCTTCTTGCAGCAATGAAGTCTTTTTGGTCCTGATACTTCAGGGAACAGGAGGCAAGCTCTATCCAAGCCCTTGGAGAGCACTTCTGACCACAACCAGAGAGCTGCAAGGCAGCAGGGCAACAGCAAGGCAACAGTCCTTCACAGAAAGCAGACAGGTGAGTTCCTTGGGCAGGCAGGCAGGCAGTTCTTCTTGGCAGGATGAAAGTTCTGGTTCAGGTTCTCTTCTGCAGGAAGTGTCTGAGTTGGTAGGGGCAGAGGCCATGTTTAAATACCCAAATGTGCCTTTGAAGTAGGGGAGACTTCAAAGAGTGGCTTAAAAGTGCACAAGGTCCCCTTTCAGTTCAATCCTGCCTGCCAGCGTCCCAGTAGGGGGTGTGGCGGTCCTTTGTGTGAAGGCAGGCTACTGTCATTTGACATGCAAGTGTCAGGCCTTCCACCCTCCCAGCCCAGAAAGACCCATTCAAAATGCAGATGTATGCAAGTGAGTCTGAGTATCCTGTGTTTGGGGTGTGTCTGTGTGAATGCACAAGGTAGCTGTCAACTGAACCCAGCCAGACGTGGATTGTAAGGCACAGAAGGATTTAAGTGTAGGGAGATGCTCACTTTCTAAAAGTGGCATTGCTAAAATAATAATATTAAATCCAACTTCACCAGTCAGCAGGATTTTGTATCACCATTCTAGCCATACTAAATATGACCTTACTATTCCTTTCAGATCACCAGCTACTGCTCAAACAGTATATGAGCATGCCCCAATGTTAGCCTATGAAGGGAGCAGGCTTCACAGCAGTGTAAAAACAAAATTAGGAGTTTTACACTACCAGGACATGTAACTACACAGGTACATGTTTGGCATACTTTACTGCCATCCACTGCCATCTCTTTATTCATGAATGTTGTAAATGGTGGACAACATGTATGTGCATGACAGCATGAGCTGTATATGCATCTTGCATGAGTCATCTGAGGATCTTGTAAGCAATGTGTCCAGTACTACAGATCTTTCAACCCACATTTGGCCATGCCAAACTGTAGTTTGTAATCCATATCCCGACTCAGTCTGCCCTTCAGGGTGCCACACACACCACATGCTAAATTGCTGATGGCCACATGATGTACTCTCATTCATGGAAGGGATGGAACTAGAGTGACATGTAGTTTCTGTATGGTTTGTCTGCAGAGACCTGGACCTGTCAAATGTATCTCCTAGTATGGGACCTAGTCTAGGCTAGGCTAGAGGCAATGTGACTATGAGACTGTGGCACTGTGCCCACTGTCTGTACATTAGCAGATCCTGGCATGTGGCCAATATAATGCTCTAGTGGCAAAACGTGCCCTGAATGCCTCAGTCCATTGCCAAAATTAGGATAGAGTATGTAGGTACAGCCCAGAAGTAGTCCATAAGTGCATTATGCATCCCTGTCAATGTGTCCCACAGCTCTGTTGTCACATTCACATGTCTTATTTGTTCTGTACAGGCTTCTTGCACTAATGACAGTCCCACAGTGCAGACTGTCGTGCCGCTGCGTGCGGCACGAGCCGAACATTAGGCTCGGGACGCGGCACGCGGTCTGAAGACGCGCCGCGTCCCCAGCCTGCTGTGCACATTACGAGGCTCCAAATAGGGCATGGGGCCTTGTTCTTTCTTAGCGCAACGCGCTTCCAGGCAGGTCTGACTTCCCCCACTCACCTGTTCTTCTTCTCTTCTCCTTTTCCTGTCCTTCATTGTGCCTTCCTTTATGTTTTTTCACCTTTCCCACATTACCCCCTCTTCCCAGCATGCCTTGTTCCCTACTCTCTATGGCTCCTAGTCCATTATGTTCTATGTGTTTTTCCCTATCTAAGATGGTGTCCTTGTACTTCCTGTTGGTCGCTTCCTGTTTGTTGGTATTTAAGGGCTGTGATTCTTTCTCTCCTTGCACTGCAACACTTTCTGTTTGGATGGTGTCTTCGCTCCTGCTTCCTCGTATTCGATACTGGCTAACGTCTGTTCCAGTGTTTTTCCTGTACTTTTACTCTTGTATTTATCTTTTAATTTGCTCCTTTTTCAGGAACCTTTCCTTTTTGGAGGTTTTTTCCCCTTTAAGTTTTTTTTTCCCCCTGGCACTACTTCTGAAGGACACGGCCTGCTCTTGGCGTTTCCATTGCCTGCAGCACCGTGGCTACCAGAAAGAGTTGCCAAGGCCGAACATTCAGGAACAAGATCCTCGCCACTCGTTCTGCCGACTCCAGGTTAAAGCAGCGCGTAAGTCGTGACAGAATGCAGCACCAAATACTCCTGACGTCCTCTAACACGATGGATGATACAGTGGCGGCTGCTGCAGATCCTGATCAATCTCTTGTGGCAACCATTCAGCAACAGGCTCAGGAACTGCAACAATTACGCAATGAGAATGATGCTTTACAACAGGCTTTGGCTTTCCGCAGTGCAGATGTTCCGGCCGTCTCCACCTCAACTCCTCGTTTCTCTGGTGAACCAACTAAACTGCGAGAGTTCCTCGATGCATTAACTGTGTATTTCGCCTTCCGACCCATCCAATTCTCCCACGACAAGACAAAGGTGGGCTACGTTATCAGTGCGCTATCCGGTCCTGCCTTGGCCTGGGCAACCCCAATGGTATCATCCAATGACCCAGTATTGTCTGACTATGCAGCCTTCGTGAATCGGTTCAAACAGATGTTTAGTCATCCAGGATTGGAGGCCTCTGCTGAAGAAGCATTATGTGACATCCAACAAGGCTCACAACATGTCCTCCAATATATTACTCTCTTTCGACAGCTAGCGGCTGAGACAACCTGGGTGGAACGAACTCTGGTGACTTTATTCAGTAGAGGACTTAAAGAGGAGATCAAAGATGAGTTAGTACACGCCACCCGAGTTGAAGATCTTCATGGTCTGATGGATCTAGCTCTTTCCATCGAATAGCGTCGCCAAGAAAGACGTATGGAGAAGAGAAAAAGTAGAGGATCCTCCCAGCCAAGCACTTCACATGTCTTTTTGCATCGTCCTGAGGAACCTCGTCCTCCCGTCAGAGACACAGGAGGTGAACCTATGCAGGTGGATACTACTCGAGGCCCACTTTCCATCAGCGAGCGGGAGGAAAGACGTAAGAAAGGATTGTGCCTGTATTGTGGTGCTGCCGATCACATGCTTCGTACCTGCCCCGTTCGTCCTCTAAGGCCATCGGGAAACGCCACTTCCTGTCCTCTGTAAGAAGGGAGGGGACGGGATCATCTGCTATACCTTCCATCAGTTCATTCAAGGATAATGCCACAACTTTGTTTATGTTACCTGTGACGTTTCAGTTACCTGACGGTTGTGAAGAAAGAACAATGGCTTTACTTGATGCGGTGCTAGTGGTATATATATGGATAAGACTTGGGCCACAACAGAACAAATACCAACACGACCCAAAGAAGTCCCGTAACAAGTTCACACAGTGGATGGATCCTTAATATCATCTGGTCCAGTCGATACTACCACCCTGACACTGAGTTTACAATTTGGGAACCACCAAGAACACATCTCATTTGCCCTAATATCACCCCACAATCATACTATCATTTTAGGAATTCCGTGGTTCATAAGACATAACCCTTATGTAAATTGGGAAACCTGGACTATTTCCTTGTCCTCTCAGTTTTGTCATGAAAACTGCTTTGCTTCAGACACATACTGGTCACCCAAGAGGTTGATGCCTACTGAAATTACTACCGGATGTTCCATCAATACTGTCCAGGGAGTCCCCGATCACTATCTAGAATTTCAAGATGTATTTCAAAAACCATCCAGACCTGTGCTACCCCCACATCGAGATTACAATTGTGCTATTCCCTTGGAACCTGGGGCCACCGTTCCTTTTGGGAGAATGTATTCACTAACAGAACCCAAAAGGGAAGTTCTCAGGGAGTATCTGCAAGAAAAGTTGCATAGCGGTCTGATTGTACCATCATTCTCTCCGGCAGGGGCTACTCTCTTTTTTTGTACCCAAGAAGACGAAGGATCTTCGTCCCTGTCTGGATTTTCGAGGTCTAAATAGGAAAACTATAAAAGACCGTTATCCTTTGCCCCTCATCAAGGATATTCTAGAGGCAGTCAGAGGGGCTCAACGATTTACCAAACTAGATCTTTGTGGAGCCTACCACTTTTTGCATATCAAAGAAGGAGACGAGTGGAAGACTGCTTTCCGAACCCCATTTGGTCATTCTGAGTACAGAGTTATGCCTTTTGGTCTCACTAACGCCCCCTCAATTTTCCAAAGATTTATCGACTCTGTGTTTTCTGATCTCTTGAACCATACGTTGTCACCTACTTAGACGATATTCTTATTTACTCTAGACGTCCTGAACTTCATTCTACTCATGTGAAACAGGTCCTCCAAAGACTCAGGGAACATCAACTGTCTTGTAAACCAGAACAATGTCAGTTTGACAAGACTGAAGTCACATATTTGGGATATCACCTTAGTCCCACTGGAATAGCAATGGACCAGGAAAAGGTACAAGCCATCCTAGACTGGCCTTCCCCTTCTTCTATTAAGGAAACGCAGGCCCGTATTTATACTTTTTGACGCTAAACTGCGCTAACGCAGTTTAGCGTCAAAAAGTTTTGTGCCGGCTAACGCCATTCTGAAGCGCCATGCGGGCGCCGTATTTATTGAATGGCGTTAGCCGGCGCTAGCAGACCGGCGCTGCCTGGTGTGCGTGGAAAAAAACCACGTACACCAGGCAGCGCCGGCGTTGGGGAAAATGGCGTTAGGGCGTCTTAAAATGGTGCAAGTCAGGTTGACGCCAAAAAATCGCCTCCACCCGATTTGCGCCATTGTTAACGACGCCCAGACGCCATTTACATGACTCCTGTCTTAGTAAAGACAGGAGTCATGCCCCCTTGCCCAATGGCCATGCCCAGGGGACTTATGTCCCCTGGGCATGGTCATTGGGCATTGAGGCATGTAGGGGGGCACAAATCAGGCCCCCCTATGCCAAAAAAAAATATAAAAAAAATAAAAAATTATACTTAACTGAACTTACCTGAATGTCCCTGGGATGGGTCCCTCCATCCTTGGGTGTCCTCCTGGGGTGGGCAAGGGTGGCAGGGGGGGTCCCTGGGGGCATGGGAGGGCAGCTGTGGGCTCATTTTGAGCCCACAGGTCCCTTAACGCCTGCCCTGACCCAGGCGTTAAAAAGAGGCGCAAATGCGGGTTTTTTTGCCCCGCCCACTCCCGGGCGTGATTTTTGCCCGGGAGTATAAATACGACGCATTTGCGTCGCAGTCATTTTTTTAGACGGGAACGCCTACCTTGCATCTCATTAACGCAAGGAAGGCGTTCACGCAAAAAAATGACGCTCTTTCCTCGTACTTTGCCGCTAGACGCGTCTAACGCCAAAGTATAAATATGGCGTTAGTTTTGCGCCGAATTTGCGTCGAAAAAAACGACACAAATTTGGCGCAAACGGAGTATAAATATGCCCTGCAATGTTTTCTAGGACTGGCTAATTTTTATCTACAGTTTATTTTTAACTTTGCAGAACAAACCAGCCACATAACTCAAACATTAAAGAAGGAGAATTTAAATAAGAGTCTAAAAAAGGCCTTCACTCAAGCACCGATATTGAGACACCCAGATACCAACAAACAATTTATTGTTGTCACTGAGCTGCTTTACTCCAACAACAAGAAGATGACGGTCTTGAACATCCTGTTTTCTATTTGTCCCATGTACTGTCTGCATCAGAACAACATTACTCAGTACTAGAAAGGGAGTTATTAGCCCTGAAAACAGCCTGCCTAGAGTGGGGACAGTTTCTTATGGGTTCCAAAGAGCCCTTCGAGGTGAGAACAGACAATCGTAACCTACAATGTTTACGTAATTTTCAATGCGAGAACAGTCGTCAGGCTCGTTGGGCCCTTTTCTTCAGTCAGTATGACTTTTATGTCACCTATATTCCTGGATCCCAAAACATACTGGCTGATGCTCTGTCTCGCCATTATCCTGATTGTACTCCTACCCCATCACAATACCTACTTGAGCCCAGTAAAATCATCGGTGTAGCTCAATCTTTCCTGGATGAGGTACAACTGGAATATTCCAACCTGTCTGATCAAGAGTTAAAGAACCTAAACACCCTAATACGTAAACAGAAGGGGTATTAATATTATAAGAACCTGTTGTTCCTCCCTACTAACGGAGTAAGAAAAAAAGGTGCTACAAATGTGCCATGATTCTCCGGTTGCTGGTCATAGAGGCATCAAGGCCATGCAGGAACTGCTCTCGGGGTCTTTCTGGTGGCCTACCTGGAAATTGGATGTCGAAAGATACGTTCAGGCTTGTACCATAGGTGCCCAAGTAAAAATACCCCGTACCAGACATGCGGGATTACTACAACCCTTACCTGTTCCACCGGCTCCCTGGCACACCATTTCTACTGATTTCATGTGTTCACTACCTCCATCAGCAGGAAACTGGGTTATCATGGTCACAACAGATTCCTTTACAAAAATGGCTCACTTCACTGCCCTGAAGAAATTACCTACCTCTCAAGAATTAAGTCAGATATTTATCCATCATATTTTCCGTCTCCATGGACTCCCACACAACATTGTATCTGACAGGGGACCTCAGTACATCTCCCAGTTTTGGAAACATTTCTGTAGGATACTGAATATCAATATAGCACTGTCATCTGGTTTCCATCCCCAAACCAATGGACAGACCGAGCGTCTCAACCAAGGATTTGAGCAGTACCTTTGCTGCTTTTGTAATTCTACCCAGAGCATCTTGAACACTTACCTTCCTATCGCTGAATTCTCTTACAATAACATTGTCCATAGTGCCTCCGAGGTCACCCCCTTTTTCTGTTCTTATGGCTATCATCCTACCTCTTTTCCGACTACTCCTCAGTCTACCTCTTCTCTCCCTGCTGTCACTTCACTTTCCAGACAACTTTTACACATGCATAGATTGATTCGATCTAACTTGCTGAACACTAAGAGATACATGAAGAGAATAGCAGATAAGAAGCGTAGGGACGCTCCAGTATATCACCTCCAGGATAAAGTCTGGCTTTCTTCAAAATGTTTGCCTTTGCGCCATTCTCAGAATAAGTTCACACCTCGTTACTACGGTCCTTTCCGTATTCTTCAGCTGATTAATCCTGTCACTGTCCGTCTTCACTTGCCTCGTACCTGGAGGATTTATCCGGTCTTTCATGTTTCCCAGCTCAAACCCTATGTACCTGATCCTTACTCTCCACGGTTTCCTTGTCTTCCTCCTTTGTTAGTGAATGATGTGCCAGAATATGAGGTACAAGAAATTTGTGACTCTTGTGTCTTTCACAAACATCTTCAGTATCTGATTAATTGGAAGGGTTACCCTCTCAATGAATGCTCTTGGGAAGATGCATCTTCTGTTCACGCCCCTCTTCTGATTTGTCATTTTCACCGCTTGTTTCCGCACAAACCTGGACCTTCGGGGGGAACTACCGCTGCGTGCGGCACAAACCGAACATTCGTCTTGGCCCGCGGCACGCAGTCTGAAGGCGCGCCGCGTCCCCAGTCTGCTGTGCACATTACGAGGCCCCAACTTGGGCATGGGGGCTCCTTCTTTCTTAGCCCGACGCGCTTCCAGGCAGGTCTGACCTGCCCCACTCACCTGTTCTTCTTCTCTTCTCCTTTTCCTGTCCTTCATTGTGCCTTCCTTTATGTTTTTTTCCCTTTTCCCATATTACCCCTCTCTTCTCAGCATGCCTTGTTCCCTACTTTCTATGGCTCCTAGTCCATTATGTTCTATCTATTTTTCCCTACCTAAGATGGTGTCCTTGTACTTCCTGTTGGTCGCTTCCTGTTTGTTGGTATTTAAGGGCTGTGATTCTTTCTCTCCTTGCGCTGCAACACTTTCTGTTTGGATGGTGTCTTCGCTCCTGCTGCCTCGTATTCGATACTGGCTAACGTCTGTTCCAGTGTGTTTCCTGTACTTTTGCTCTTGTATTTACCTATTCATTTGCTCCATTTTCAAGAACCTTTCCTTTTTGTTTTTTTTTCCCCTTTCAGGGTTTTTTTCCCTCTGGCACTACTTCTGAAGGACACGGCCTGCTCTTGGCGTTTCCATTGCCTGCAGCACCGTGGCTACCAGAAAGAGTCGCCCCTACCTGGGCCAAGGCCGAACATTCAGGAACAAGATCATCGCCACTCGTTCTGCTGACCCCAGGTTAAAGCAGCGCGAAAGTCGTGACACAGACAACATGTTGATTCTTGGGAAGGCATGATCTGTGAGGCAGAACCTTGGTCACATAGCAGAAAGTGTACAATGCATACCTTTGCATGTTGGATGCCACCTCTGTAAAATAGACACATATGTCCAAAGGAGTGTTCTGTGGTACAGGTACATTTCACTTAACCCACCCCCTGAAGTGGCAAGAGTCTGCATTTGGTAGGCCACATGCCCACACATGCACAAGGAACACACTTTCTGTACCCACCGTGCCAGACATTTCATTGTCATTTAAGTGCAAGGGTGAGGTCTGTACCATGGCAGTTGCCTGTAGGGACTATGCAGTGAGACAATCTTGTAGAGTGTGACTGTGTTGGTCCATTCAGAACTAAGGAGTTTGCCCTTTAGATGCCACATATGTGTGTGGTGTTTCATTGTGGCTTATGTCACAGAACATGTTGCTGGAGCATGGGCTACCTGAGGTCATTAGGCCTGGTTAGTCATTGTAGGCCCTGTGCATGGTAGTAAGATAGTCTACAGATAGATATATATGTCTATAGTCATGTCCCTGCACTTATTCGCTTGTGTGCTTTACACTTGTGGGGTGTTAACCCATTGAAAGTTTCTAGCTTGGTATTTATGACATGTGTGTGACTCAACCATTTGTGCCATAACGTGATTGTAGTCTCTTGATTTGTCTTTGCATCCATGCAGGTAAATGCCCATCAGAAGAAGGAGATATGGAAAGCCATTGCCCGAAAGGTGCAGACTCTGGGGTCCACTGCCGGCAGAGTGCCCACTGACGCAAAAGGTGGGCGGACCTGAGACGCTTGGTCCGGAAGATCATGGAGGTCCAGCTGGGGCTGTCCTCCCAATGTGGGCTGAGCGCACTTCAGACCATGACCCCCTTAATGGCCCATGTTCAGGAGGTGACCTACCTAGACCTTTTTGGGTGTTTGAGGGGAGCAAAGTAGCCATGAGGGGGTAAGTACAGGGCATATTCCTGCCTGTCACACTTCCAAGTTAATGTATTTGGTTCTGACTTCTTCCCCTGACGATTAGAGATGTGCCATGCATGACACAGTAGATGAATGACTGTTTGTGTAGATATGCCACGTGGTGTATAATGATATTCCTTGGCTATTGGCCTAGAGACCTGGGACACAACTGTGTACAATCCACAAACATTTTCTCCAGGGACAACAAATGGCTGTGTACATTGATCAATCAAGCACTGTTAGTACTGTTCATTTTGTAATGGGTGTAAATTCCATGCAACAGACCGCTGTTCCTCAGTGTTACAGGCCAAAGGAAGGGAGTTGATGTTGTGCCTCACCACTGTCTGTAATGTGAGGATGACTGTCTTACATGTGATAGACCATACATTGTTCTTTGGGTCAGCTACAGATCAATACTTACCCTTGGTAAATGGGGAATGTCCATTGACATGATTTGTGTGTCATCACTGTTGCCAACATTCCTTGTGCCTAGCTGTTAGCTTTCTCTTTTGAAAAAATGGGTATGCAGCTGTTTCATATATAGGCCCTCATTATGACATTGTCGGTAAGTCCCGCTTACCGCCATGCCTACTGCCTCCAACATACTGTGACAGCGGTGGTATACCGCTACCCATATTATGACCCACACATAGCAATCCGTCACTATACAGCCACACACACAAGTCCGCCAGCCCAAAGGTCAGTGATAAACTTGCGGTACCAAAACCCACACGTTACGCCAACAGAACTACACCCACAGCATTATGACCCACGAATCACCGCAGCAGACATTCAACCGCGCTAAACCATTGGCGGTACATACCACTGCGCTTAAAATGCACACACACTAACTAAACAACACTACATTGGTCAATTTGAATAACACACACCTGACACACAAACACACACCACACCCACACACCCACACCACTATAAAACACACACACACATCACCCACATCCCTTTAAAACTAACAAAAATTGCCACTAGAGAGATACAGCAAGAGCACCCACACAACCAGAGCCACAGAACACCATCACCCATACACCATCCATGCACCTCACAGTACACACCCCAAAACATCACCCCACACACCCTCACACACACCACTCACACTATACCCATGGCACCACAAAGACACCCCAGGTTCTCAGAGGAGGAGCTAAGGGTCAGTGTGGAGGAAATCCTTCGGGTAGAGCCACAGCTATTCGGATCACAGGTACAGAAGACATCCATCGCTAGGAAGATGGAGCTATGGCAAAGAATCGTGGACAGGCTCAATGCTATGGGACAGCACCCAAGAACAAGGGATGACATCAGGAAGAGGTGGGATGACCTACGGGGGAAGGTGCGTTCTGTTTTAGCAAGACACCAGATAGCAGTACAGAGGACTGGCTGTGGACCCCCACCTCCTACCCCACAACTAACAACATGGGAGGAGCAAGTCTTGGTAATACAGCATCCTGAGGGCCTGGCAGGAGTAGCAGAAGGACTGGACTCTGATAAGTCAAATCGCTATTACTACCACCCCTCCTACCTGCATGCCATCACATACCCCCACTCTTACCCTCACCCCCATCGCTCCACCACCTCACATACACCCCACCATCACAACCCACCCATCCCAATACCGAGCCCTGCATGCACCACCAATGCATGGACATCACTCACAGCCCTGCATTGACACCCATCACTAAAGCATGCACATTAGAGAGAATCACCTAGCCCACAAAATAACTACCCACATAAGGCAAAGCTGACAGGGCAATCACAACCATACGGGGCAACACACCCATGCACAACATGTCACACGCAGAAGCAATAACACTGCATTTACATCCCCACAGGTCCCACACCCAACGTCACCGGAGAGGAGGTGCCAGCAACATCCAGTCCCCCACAGAAGAGGCCCACAGTGATGACAGCAGCTCTGCCTGCCTAGATCAGGATGACCAACCTGGCCCATCAGGGACCTCTGGACATTCGGTTACCCAGGCACAGTCCCATTCCAACACAGAGCCTCCCCCTCTGGAAACACTACCACAGTACCCACCCAGCAGACCCATACCTCTGTCCCCAGGACACATCAATCAGCAGGGTGTCCACCACTACAGGGACCCCAGGCTACTCCACAAACACAGGACGATCAGGGACCTGGGGTCAGTGGCAGTAGGCACACAGTTCAGGGGACAGAGCACACAACAACAGGGAAGTTGGGAGGGCTGCTGTGTGACAGGGGGAGGACAGACCAAGGGAACCCACTCCCCAGGAGGCACTCACCAGCATCCTGGGAGCATACCACCATTCCCAGGAGACGATGGGCCAGATACTGCCAAGTTGCAGAAAACCCAGCGGCTGAACAAGGGACAATACCTGGGGATCAGGGAGGACCTGCGGGACATCCACACCACCCTGGTCACCATTGCAGGGGTGCTGGCAGACATAGCCAATAATATGAGGGAGGCAGTGGCACACCACCGGGCCCCTGACACTAGCCACACCGATGAACAGCCCTCCACCTCCACTGACGCTACTGGACAGGAAGTCAAGCCACACGAACAACAGGCCACCAGCACCCCACCCCCTGCAGAAGGAGAACCACCCCGCAAACGGTCACTGCGATCCAGGCAGAAGCCAGAGAACATTGCCAAGACCTCCACCAGGAAATAGGACTCTCCTGATTGTAACCCTTGTGTCCTACTCTGTCACCCTGTCCACCTTGAACTGCCATTGCTCCACTTCCTATGCCCCCTTGGACCACGCACCTGTGATACAAATAGACAGGACTCTATCCTGGACTCTCCTCCACCACCCCAGCAACCTATAGCAATACTCCATCCAATTATTAACACATGAATAAACATCCTTGTAAAAAAAACAAGTATTGGGAACATCAGCCTGCCAGTGAAAACGTACAACACAAAACTGCAATGGTAGGTGAAGTTACAGTGTCTTACCTGTGTGTCACTGGAAGTACTGTCAAATGATTGCTGTTCTGTTGTCCACATCCTCATCCTCTGCCTCATCTTCGCCACTGTCCACAGGCTCCACTGCTGCCACACGTCCATCTCCAGCCTCATCCTCCTGCAGAAAAGGCACCTGGTGTCTCAAGGCAAGGTTATGCAACATACAGCATGCCACAATGATCTGGCACACCTTCTTGGGTGAGTAGCACAGAGAACAACCTGTTAGATGGAGGCACGGAAACCTGGCCTTCAAGAGGCCAAAGGTTCGCTCTATAATTCTTCTTGTTCACCCATGTGCCTCATTGTAACATTCCTCTGCCCTTGTCCTGGCCTTCCTCACTGGGGTCAGTAGCCATGAGAGGTTGGGGTAACCAGAGTCACCTGCAAATATCGAGGGATACCAGTTAGCCAGACACTAACCCTTAGGGCCAACCCCACACCCATATACCAACATCCACTGGGTGGGGACCATGGGCTCACCTATTAGCCATTCCTGGTGCCTATGGAGTAAAGCCATTATATATGGGATGCTGCTTTTCCTCAAGATAAAGGTATCATGCACAGACCCAGGATACTTTGCATTCACATGGGAGATGTACTGGTCTGCCAGGCACACTACCTGCACATTCATAGAGTGAAAGCTCTTTCGATTTCTGAAAACCTGTTCATTTCTCCAGGGGGGGACAAAGGCAATGTGTGTACCATATATTGCCCCAATTATGTTGGGGATATGTCCCATTGCATAGAAATCAGCTTTCACTGTGGCCAAATCCTCCACCTCCGGGAAAACAATGTAGCTGTGCATGTGTTTCATCAGGGCAGACAACACTCTGGTCAGCACTTTTGCGAACATTGGCTGTGACATTCCTGCTGCCAAGCCATTGTCACTTGGAAGGAGCCAATTGCCAAGAAATGGAGCACAGATAGGACTTGCAGAAGAGGGCGGATCCCAGTGGGGTGACGGATAGCTGAGATCAGGTCTGGCTCCAATTGGGCACACAGCTCTTGGATTGTGGCCCTATCAAGTTTGTAGGTGAGGATAATGTGCCTGTCCTCCATTGTTGCCAAGTCCACCAATGGCCTGTACACTGGGGGAATCCTCCATCTCCTATTCATCTGCAGCGGTTGTAATCTAGGGGGAAAAACGATGAGCATCTGGTCAGTTTTCAACATTTCCTAAATGTACAGTGCATTGCATGTTGTGACAGAAACAGTATGTTGATGTTTAGCCAACAAAATGTGCCTATGTGTGCTGTGACACAGTTAGGTGCTATGGCCTGCCCCCCCCGAAATGGCAGCCACCTGTCCTGTGTGGATGGACAGGTGTAAATGAGGTAATGCCGCTGACATTGTGCGCCACTGCAGGAGGCGGTCGAGTACTGCCGTGCAACTCCTCATTGGTTAACATTGGGCCCTATGGGTTACAGTAGCCAATGGTGATGTATGCCAGCGGTGACGGTATGCACCGCTGCGGACATGACCGCCATTTTCTATCTGTTCACTCACTTGCTTGCTGACCTTTAACAGGAGAGGACCTACACTGCAAGTGCTGCTGTGACCTGTGTCTGGAACAGACAATGGCTCGTGTCACTGGGGAAAGGGCCCCTGCCTTCACCTCTGCAGAGTTGGAGAGACTAGTGGATGGGGTCCTACCCCAGTACCGAATGCTGTATGGGCCTCCAGACCAACAGGTGAGTACACTGTGAGCACGATGCATGGGGCATGATTGCATGGAGTGCTGTATGAGAGGCCTTGTGTATGGGGGGGTGGCTGAGGGGTCCTGGGCAGCGTGCTGCATGTATGGTGGGCAATGTCTGTGTGCAAGGGGATGAGAGGGCTATGCTGGGCCATGAATGTAACAGGCCGGACGGTATGACTGGTACCTTTTTCTATGTTTATTTCTCTGCAGGTCAGCGCCCATCAGAAAAAGTGTACATGGCGTGCCATCCCCAAGGATGTGCGGACCCTGGGGTTCTACGGCAGGTGGAGCACCCACTGTCACAAACGGTGGGAGGACCTGAGACGCTGGGCAAGGAAGATGGGGGAAGGCCCAGTTGGGGATGGCCTCCCAACGAGGAAGGGGTGCCCGTCGAACCCTGACCCCTTGATGTTCCACATAATGGCGGTGGCCTATCCGGAGCTGGATGGGCACTTGAGGGCATCACAGAAGCCATAAGGGGGTGAGTACAGTTCCCAATTTACTACTTGCACGTGGTAAGGTGGTCTCTGGGTGGGGGGTATGCGCTGTTGGTGCCCCTAGGCCAGGCCGGACATTGCAGGGTAGGTTCCATGTTGGGAAGGGGCTGATGAACTCCACCTCCAAACAAGCTAGTGTGCATCCACTACTGGGCAGAGCTCTGTGAGTCTCAGGTATGCTGCAACTGGCATTAGGTGTCACTGTCTATGTCCTGGTGACTAGCATTGTGACTGGTAGTGCATTGCCTAGTGCGTAGGGCTGTCCCCTGTGTCTTGTGTACGCCAACGGTGGTGTTGTTGTTGCCATTGACCAAGTGTATCCTCTGTCTCTTCCCCGCTTTTTTGTTTTGTCATCCTGTCCTTCTGTGCATTAGCATCATCTGGTGGAGGAGCAGAGGCACTGGTGACGGAGGGAGCTGCATCCCACAGGGCCCAAACCTTCACCCTCTTCCCGCTCCAGTGTCCCTAACAAGCTTTTCCTCTCCGCCGGTGACCTCTTCCCTACGCCCCCGTCCTCCACGTCAGGCCAGAATGGGCAGAAAGCAGACCAGCACCCAGTCCACGGCCAATGTAGTTTCGGCAGCTACTGCAGGTGTGAGAGGCTCCAAGGAGACACCCATCAGCACTGGCAGTGTGCCTGCACCAGCTGCCAAGGGGAAGGGCAAGGAGACACCACCAGCTTCCAAAGGGAAGGGCAAGGTGGCACCACCAGATGGCAAGGGCAAGGCGGCACCACCACATGGCAAGAAGGCACCGCCACACGGCAAGGGCAAGGAGGCACCACCACATGACAAGGGCAAGGGCAAAGGGCCTGCAGGCAGGAGAGACTCAAGGCCTGACGCTGTGACAGAATCTGAGCCCCAAAACCAACCATGGTGCTTCATCCGTTGGAGGCTTCAGGGGAACGGCTGGAGCCTCCCCCCACCACTGGCATCACAGACACTAGCACCTCTGCCATCACCGTCACCTGCACCGCCATCAGCACCGCCACCTGCACCGCCATCAGCACCACCACCTGTACCGCCGCCAGCACCACTGCCAGCAGCAGCAGCCCCAGTGGGCAGCCATCTGAGGCTGTAGGAGAAGGGCTGGAGCATCCCTCACCACTGGCAGCACCAACGCCAGCCCCACTGCCAGCACTGCCACCTGCATCGCCATCAGCACCGCCACCTGCACCGCCATCAGCACCGCCATCAGCACCGCCACCTGCACCTCCACCAGCATCACTACCAGCAGCAGCAGCCCCAGTGGGCAGCCGCCCGAGGCTGCAGGGGAAGGGCAGGAGCCTCCCCCCACCACTGCTAGGACCGCCAGCAGCCCCAGTGGGCAACTGTCCGAGGCTGCAGGGTACAGGCAGGAGCCTCCTCCCTCCACTGGCATCCCCGACACCAGCCCCACCATTGCCACCCCTGAGCAGCTGTCACCGCCGGCGGGCAGTGTGTAGTCCTGCCTCCATGGACTGTAGTGCGTCCTGGCCCCTGCAAATCCTGTGGGTTTGACACCCAGGTGAGAGACTGTGACCTTGCACTCCCAAAGATCTGCATCACAGGGCACAATGCCCCCGCCAGAACCAGTGGGAGAAGGCATCCACTCACCACATCCTTGCCAGGATGAAGCACACTGGGCAAATTGCCCCCTCCACAACCAGTGGAAGAAGGCATCCACTCACCGCATCCTTGCCAGGGTGAAGCACACTGGGCACAATGCCCCCTCCAGAACCAGTGGAAGAAGGCATCCACTCGCCGCCTCCTTGCCAGGATGAAGAACACTGGGCACAAGGCCCCCTCCAGAACCAGTGGGCAAATCACCCACTACAGAGACTGTGGCCTTGCACTCTCCAGGACCAAGCAGTGGGCGAACCGCCTACTAGAGAAACTATGGCTTTGCACTCCCTAGTACCAAGCAGTAAGCAAACCACCCACTAGAGAGACTGTGGCTGTGCACTCCCCAGGACCAAGCAGTGGGCAAACCACCCACTAGAGACACTGTGGCTTTGCACTCCCCATGACCAAGCAGTGGGTATGTTGCCCCCTCCAGGACAGTGGCCTTGTACCATTTTCCGGCTGATGAGCCCCCCAATTCCCCATCCCCCTGAGGTGCCTGTGTATTTTCAACCTTATGCCCCAGCAGTGTTCTCTCCGAGTTGATGCAGAAGTAAGTGGGGCCTTGGCCTATGTGATGAGGCTATGTGGCCCACAGACATTATGGACTGGGCAGGGTCCCTCCATTTGTATATCTGTAAATACTGTTTTGAATTTTTGGGTCGTTTTTCTGGATTTTTATATTATTACACTCATTTTAAGAACTTCCTTTTGTTCTTGCATTATTACTGAGAGGTACGGGGTGACTATGTAATGTTACTGCGTCTGTTTGTGTGTATGGTGTTGGGGGTGGGGGTGTTGCGTGTGTGTCTGACTCTCTTTTTCCTACCCCCTCCCCTTTGTGCTAGGTGGCAGTACTCACCGCAGTTGTTGTCGCCGACATTGGTATTGATGGTGTAGGAGGAGGAAGACCAGCATAGGGAAGATATGCAGTTTGGGCTCCATGTCGTGGTGGTTGTTTCCTGAGTCTCCAAAGGTGAGTCCTTTGACTTCTGTGTTCTGTTTCTGTCGTGCTTATGTTGTTGTTGGTACCACCCCAGAAAAGGTGGCGGATAGGCATCTTGTAATACAGTGGGCGGAACCTTGTCTTCCGCCTGGCTGTTGACGGTTGCTGCTGCGGTGCTTGTTGCTACCGCCGTGGAAGTCGGTGTGTTAAAGTGGCTGTCTCTGTTGTTGGTTTCCACCATTGTCATAATTCTATTTTTTTTACTGCCGGCTTGTTGGCGGTATTACTGCCACTTTATCACCCACCGCCAGGGTTGTAATGAGGGCCATAGTATAACTGCGTTCATGGGATGCTTCCTGTATTCCCTCACATAAATGCTCATGCCAACTTGTGTGTGGAATAGGACATTTTCAATGGTAGTTCATTTCATGTGGTGCTACAGACAGGAGTGTGTCACCATTGACTTTTGGCTGACACATACCCTCATCCGTCTTTGCATGTCATTTGGCATGTACAACTGCAGTAGCAATGAGGGACGAGACGTGTATGACTCGACATTTTAGCCACAATGTGCAGGGCATTGATGTGGCATCATGTAGCAAAGTGCACTGCACATGTGTAAAGGGGAAGATTTGTTAACTGACTGTTGGCATGCTTCATGGAGTGACTTGCAATCATGTTGAAATCACATTTAATTGAGTACAACTATTCATCCACAGACAGCTGTGCTTTCAGGACTAAAATGGAGACAGTGATGTCGCTTCCAATTGGGTAACATATTGAGGGCCTTCTACAGGTACCTGCAAATCTCTGGGCCACTCTAACATACAAAGGACTAATCCCATCTACTGACCCAATCAGCATATGTAATTGTGAGGAGTTCTAGACATTAGTTGTGATTTCCCCTGGGCTTGCTGATTTATCGCGTTGTGGATTTTAGGGACATATCTCCCTGTCAATTAGCACAGTATGTCTACAGTGTACATTTCTATGCCACTTGTGTGGAATATCAGAGCAACATTTTCACTACCTCCATGACTTCCTCGGGACAAATTTCACTTGGTGAAGTGTGCATTGTTGATATGTTTCGAGTGTGACCTGAGTAATTTCACATAACCTTCTCCAGGCTACTGTACTGTTGTCAGCAAAATGGCATGTTCTGAGAGCATTGTTTCACATTGTTGTGTTATTATTTATGTGACAAATAAATGTCAGCATGAACTTGTGTGAGATCTGTAGGAATTAAGTTGACATTGGCCTACTATTGTGTGACAACAGGTAACTGAGGTATGGTCCATGAAATGATGTGGTCTACTGTTCAATGGTTACTGTGATTGTACAGCTTCAGCCAAAAATTTGTAGTTGTCTGAGATTCTGATTTTCCTGTGGGCAACTGTTGACAGTCCAGATGTCATACATGCATATGATGAGGTACATGAAGGGGCCACTTTGGTGGAATTGGTTGCGGAGACCTACTTGACATCATGGTAATATTTGCTAATCACAGCTGTTGTTCAAGTGTGATCAAGAACATGTGGTGCCCTTTTTTCTCTTTGCATTTTCAGCATCAGCCAAAGCAGGCAAAGAAGGCGGGGCACAGCCAAGTCGGGAAGCCTCTGGTCATGATAACTCTGGTCAAGACACCACCGACACAGAGGGACCCAGTGGCCCCTCACGACAATGAGGGTCCAGAAGTGCCACAGGGAACACTAGATCTACATGCTCATGATCGGATTCTACCTTCCGTGGCAACTCCCCAGTTGTGGCAGGCCCACTGGGATGTACTCCTCTTCCATCTTTGTCCTCCACCACCAGTTTTTATCGCCACCCTTCCTGTTACTCCCCACCCAGTTGGCCGTGCCTGCTCACCCAAGCAGGTGGGCGCCTCCTTTGCCATAGGCACCTCCAGCCAAGCCACTGTTACCCCTCCTGCCCTAAGTGAGGAGGCTATTGACCTCCTGAGGAACATCTCTGCCATTGTGAATGCCATCCAGGGTTGACCAGCCAACTTCAATGGACCAATGTTTTCCTGGAAGGCATTTATAGTGCCATGTCTGGTATACAGAGATCTTTTCAGGCTCTGGCTAGCTGACTGATGGCAACCAGTCACCCCTCACATTCTGTCCCCTCCCCCTCCCTCTTCCCAATCCAAATCCCCTATTTCCCTACCTATCCCAAGCACACAGACACATCCATACGCACTCATCTCAACACACAGAAGCAACACACATAAACACATACACCCAAAGACACAAGGGCATGCAGGCACACAACATAAACTCTCACACACAACATCAGCCACCACTTAAGCAGTCACCCCCACTGACCCACACACCACATCAAGTATACCCACAGGCACCACCATAACAGACAGTGACACATCCACCACACCCACCATACCTGCAGACACCACCCCAATAGACACACAGACATCTGCCACATCCATCATACTTGAAGACACCACCCCAACAGACACACAGACATCCACCACATTCATCATACCAGTAGACACCACCCCAACAGACACACAAACAGTCATCACTACCAGCACACCTGCAAACACCACTCCAACAGACACACACATCCACCACTCCATCATCAAGCGACTCTACCTCCTAGCCCCAAAACACACAAATGCCCACACTCACACATGCAACAGACACCATCCAAACAAAACCATACCTCACACCCAAGACATCTGCACCCACACAACAGACGACCACTCCCTCAACCTCCAAATCCCCAACCCCTTCCGATGACCCTTCCTGTGTTCCGAAGGATTGTTTCCTTTTTGAGTTTGTCCTTTCCCCTGTTCCCTCCACCCCATCCCACACCCAACAGGCCTCAACGCCTCATCCCAACCCATCCCTTCCACATCCAAGTCTTCCCCTGTCATACCTGCCCCCGCAAGAACCCATACCCCCCCCAGAAGAAGCCCACCCCTCCTAAGAAAGAGGTCACCCCTCCCATATCCAAAACCAAACCCACCCATCCCAAATCTGCCCCACCCCAAGGATGATAATTGAGATGCCTGACTACCCAGTTTATGCCCCTTCTTGTGGCATTTTCCTAGCAGTAATAGGGGTCAGGTGTGGGCACAATACTGTGGAATAACCTTATGATGTACTGGCCAATGTCCTTTCATTATAATCAGTTTAGTTAAAATAAGCTCAAATGGTTGTTATTTTGGGTACACATTTGTCCTGCTATTCCTTTTCTATCTTTATGTTGTTCCAGAGTCATATGTGTTGTCTGACTACAATTGTGTGTGCTTCAGCCCGATTGCTGATGCATTTGCTGTTACTTGCAAAATCTGACTTTGTGGGCAGTGCCAGTGTCACCTGGGACAATGGTATATATTAACTGTATGGATATGTGTTTGTTAATGCAATTGTGGTGTAATTGCATTGTGTTCTGTTTGGTATGGTAAGGATTTCATCTGGTGTGGCCCAATGTCTCCATGTATGGTGCTAGACTTGTCCCCCTGATATGGATTGTAGATTCATCTAATTTGTGGCAGCTTGAATTTTTTGTGCAAACATGGAGGTTGTTCAATTGTGCTACCTTTGTTTGCATTTGACTGCGCATGAGTCCATTTTGCAGTGTGTACCTTGCAGCTACTTCATCTAGATGTATGTCCCATGCAGTTGCTGTTGTATTTGCTTTCTTGACTTGCACTTCCACATTCTGCAGATGGGCATGTCACTTGGCTCTAGTATTATTTGTCTCTGAGATACAGGTAGGGCAGGTTACTGTGCAAATGTTGTTTTACGGGCATGTGCAAAGCGTGATGTGTCCCAGTGCAGCATCCTTCCCTGAGTGCTCCTGATGCCCCCAGCCCTATTGTGCAGGTAGTGTTTGCATAGTGAGCTTTGGATATTTGTCTCTCTCACTATTGTGCATCCCATTGTCCTTCAATTTTGTTGCAATGTGGGTGATTTGTGGGTCCATGCCAAGGATGTTTATTGGGAGTTATGTTTGTGTTTCATGACACATCCATACTTATGCGTGCTGAATCTCACAATAGTCCATGGCATGTGTGCAATGTGAGGGTGTCAGTTGTATTTGTAGATGTGATGTCGCTGTGCTGTTGGTCTTGTTGTGTGACATAATGTTGTATACACTTCACTGTCCCTGTGCCTAAGATGTGCAGACGTGTGTTTTTGTGTAGTGTTACGGGCAGTGTGAGTGACCTGTCCAAAGGAGGTGTTTAATGGCTGTGAGTGTGTCCTTCTTTGTGACTGACTCCGACTGTGTACATAATGCCAAGTGTATTTGATGCCCATACTGTGACTCCTATATCATGTGCATGACAGTGCAACAATCTGTTGTTGAGTTTAATGACACAGGTAGGTGTGTGTACTTGCAGTCGGTTGCTTCCATGGCGGCATGGATTTTGTGAACATTCGATGAGCATCCGCAGCTGCAGGACGTGTATGATGGGGTCCATGGTGGCACAGGATGTGTAATGCTGCCTGCAGGTGAGTTGCTCCCTTCATACTCTCTGTTTTCGTCTGCTGAGACGTGGTGGTTGTGCAACCTCATACTGTGTCCAGCCAAAATCCTGTCTCCGACAGCCTGTTTGTGCTGCCTCATCATAGCTGTGGTCTGCGCTGCCTGACGGTGCCGGTATGACCTCAGTGATCGTTTCTCAATAGGCCCGCATGATTCATAATACAGTGGCCCATCTGCAATGCCGATGGTGGTCAGACTGCCACAGCCGCCATGGCGGTACACTGACCGCTAAACTCATAATGAGGCTTTAAGTTATATTTTAGTTATTCATTGTTGGGTGGGAACTGCTATTTTTTAAATTAATGTCTATATCTGTCTCTCGCCCCCTTGTTATTTTGTCACCCTGTCTTGGTGTGCATTAGCATCATCTGGCAGAGGAGCAGAGGCACCGGCAACGGAAGGAGCTGCATCCTACATGGGCCTGGAGGCCAAATCCACCGACTGTGACGGCACCAGTGGGACGGAGGGCGAGGGGAGCACCACGACGGAGACATGAGGGGACAGTACCAACAGCGACACCTCCTCTGATGTAAGTTCCCTGGTGGTGGCGGACACCTCTGTGCCCACCCCAACTACAGGTACAGCCGCCACCCCCGTACCAGCACCGCCCTCCCAGCAGCCCCTCAGCATGTTTCCCGTGCCCGTTCACCCAGGAGGTTGGGCATCTCCTGTGCCCCAGGTACCTCAGGCCCTGCCCAGTCAGCCCTGCTGCCCTCAGTGAGGAGGCTATTGACCTCCTGAGATCCCTCTCTGTTGGGCAGTCAACCATACTGAATGCCATCCAGGGTGTAGCAGGGCATTTGCAACAAACAAATGCATACCTGGAGGGCATTCACTCTGGCGTGGCGGCCCAACAGAGAGCATTCCAGGCTCTGGCCAACTCACTGATGGCAGCCATTGCCCCTGTCTCCAGCCTCCCCCCTCCAACTTCCTCTACCCAATCCCCTCAACCCTAGCCTATACCAAGCACACCTTCAGACCAGCAATCACCCAAATCAACATACGGAAGTGGCTCAGGCAAACACAAGCACAACACTTCATCCCACAGGCACTCACACAAGCACCATCCCCATGCAGACACACCAACATCCACTGCCTCCACGGTGTCCCCGTCCTCCTCTTTGTCGACCTCCCTCCCAGTAGTGTCCCCATTCACACCTGCATACACTACATCATCATCCACTAACTCCATCACCAGCATGCCTATCACTACACGCCCCTCACTGGCTGTCACCAACCCCACATCCATGCACACGTCCCCTGTGTCCTCTCCCACTGTGTCTGTGACCCCTTCTCCCAAAGTACACAACGCAAGCACTCAGACACCCAACAGCCATCCACCTCACCACAGCATCCAGCCCATGCACCTGCACCCAAACACAGCAGACTGACACCTCCTACAACGACTCCCTCTTCCTCCACACCCAATCCGTCACCCTCTTCCCACCTCAGTGTCCCTAAGAAGCTTTTCCTCGCCATCATTGGCCTATTCCCTACCCCTCCCAGTCCTTCACTTCGGGCCAGGGTTGCCAGAACCTAGTCCAGCACCTCAGCCGCCCAGTCCACGGCCACTGTGATTTCTGCAGCAACTGCAGGTGTGAGAGGCTCCAAGGAGGCACCCGTCAGCCCAGCCAGTGTGCCAGCACCACCTGCCAAGGCCAAGAAGGGTCCGCCATCTAGCAAGGGCAAGAAGGGGACATCAGCCTGCAAGTGGAAGGAGGCACCACCAGCCAGCAAGAGCGAGAAAAAGACACCAGCTGGCAGAAGCAAGGAGGCACCTCCATCTGCCAAGGGGAGGAATGGGCACACAACACCAGCCATGACACTTCAGCTGTCCGAGGCTGAAGGTGAAGGCTACCACCACCAATGCCAGCACCGCCACCTGCACCGCTGCCAGCAGCACCACTGCCAGCAGTAGCAGCCCCAGTGGGCAGCCGTCCGAGGCTGCAGGTGAAGGCCTGGAGGCTACCACCACCACTGCCAGCACTGCACGTGCACCACGGCCAGCACCACCACCTACACCGCCGCCAGCAGCACCACTGCCAGCAGCAGTAGCCCCAGTGGGCAGCTGGCCGAGGATGTAGGTGAAGGCCTGGAGGCTACCACCATCACTGCCAGCACCACCACCTGCACAGTGGCCAGCACCGCCACCTGCACCGCGGGCAGCAACACCACTTGCACTGCCACCAGCAGCACCACTGCCAGCAGCAGCAGCTCCAGTAGGCATTTGTCCGAGGCTGAAGATGAAGGCCTGGAGGCTACCACCACCAATGACAGCACCACCACCTGCAGCGCAACTGGCATCCACTGAGCAGCCGTCACCGCCGGCGAGCAGTGTGGATTGGTGACTACATGGGCTGCAGTGCGTCCTGGCCCCTGCAACACCTGTCGGTGCGACACACAGGTGAGAGACTGTGACCTTGCCCCATCCAGGATGAAGCACACTTTGCACAAGGCCCCCTCCAGAACCAGTGGAAGAAGGCATCCACTCATCCCCTCCTTGCCACGATGAAGCACACTGGGCACAAGTCCCCCTCTAAAACCAGAGGAAGAAGGCATCCACTCAGCCCCTCCTTGCCAGGATGAAGCACACTGGGCACAAGGCTTCCTCCAGAACAAGTGGAAGAAGGCATCCACTCAGCTCCTCCTTGCCAGGATGAAGCACACTGGGCACAAGTCCTCCTCCAGAACCTGTGGAAGAAGGCATCCACTCAGCCCCTCCTTGCCACAATGAAGCACACTGGGCACAAGGCCCCCTCCAGAACCAGTGGAAGAAGGCATCCAATCAGCCCTTCCTTGCCAGGATGATGCACTCTGGGCACTAGGCCCCCTCCAGAACCAGTGGAAGAAGGCATCCACTTGAGAGACTGTGGCTTTGCACTCCCCAGGACCAAGAAGTGGGCAAACCACCCACTTGAGAGACTGTGGCCTTGCACTCCCCAGGACCAAGCAGTGGGCAAACCACCCACTTGAGAGACTGTGGCCCTGCACTCCCCAGGACCAAGCAGTGGCCAAACCACCCTCTAGAGAGACTGTGGCTTTGTACTCCCCAGGACCAAGCAGTGGGCAAACTACCCACTTGAGAGACTGTAGCTTTGCACTCCCCAGGACCAAGCAGTGGGCAAACCACCCACTTGAGAGACTGTGGCTTTGCACTCCCCAGGACCAAGCAGTGGGCAAACCACCCACTTGAAAGACTGTGGCTTTGCACTCACCAGGACCAAGCAGTGGGCAAACTACCCACTTGAGAGACTGTGGCCTTGCACTCCCCAGGACCAAGCAGCGGGAAAACCACCTTCTAGAGAGACTGTGGCTTTGCACTCCCCAGGACCAAGCAGTGGGCAAACCACCCACTTGAGAGACTGTAGCTTTGCACTCCCCAGGACTAAGCAGTGGGAAAATCACCCACTAGAGAGACTGTGGCTTTGCCCTCCCCAGGACCAAGCAGTGGGCAAACCACCCACTTGAGGGACTGTGGCTTTGTACTCACCAGGACCAAGCAGTGGGCAAACCAACCACTTGAGAGACTGTGGCCTTCCACTCCCCAGGACCAAGCAGTGGACAAACCACCCACTTGAGAGACCGTGGCCTTGCTCTCCCCAGGACCACGAAGTGGGCAAACCACCCACTTAAGAGACTGTGGCTTTGCACTCCCCAGGACCAAGCAGTGGGCATGGATCCCCCTCCAGGCCAGTGGCGTTGTACCATCTTCCGGCTGAGGTGCCCCCCCATTCCCATCCCCCTGAGGTGCCTGTGTTTTTTTGACCTAATGCCCCTGCAGTATTCTCTCCGTATTGAGGCAGGAGTCAAGTGTGGACTTGGCATATGTGCTATGGCCCAGTGGGCCACGGACATTTTGGAGTGGGCATTGTCCCTTCTTTTGTATATATTGTACATACTGTTTATTGTTTAAGGACGTATATATCTAAAACTGTACTATTACACTCATTTTACTCCATTCCTTTTGTCCTTGCATTATTCCTGAGGGTTACAGGGTGTATATGTGATGTTGTTGCATCTGTTTCTGTGTATGGTGTTGGGGGTGGGGGTGATGCGTGTTGCATGTGTGTGTCACTCTCTTTTTCCTCCCCCCTCTCTTGTGTGCTAGGTACAGTACTCACCGTGGTCGTCTTCGCCGGCGTTCGTGTTCCTGGTGTATGAGAAGGTACACCAGCATTGGGAAAAAGTGCAGCTCAAGCTCCATGGTGTTGTGGTTCTTACTTGAGTGTCGAGAGGTGAGTCGTTTCCCTTCAGTGTTCTGTTTCCGCTGTGCTTTTGATGATGTTGGTACCGCCTCTAAAAGCTGGCGGATAGGCGTGTTGTAATGCTGTGGGCGGTACATTGTCTTCTGCCTGGCTGTTGGTGATTACCGCTGCAGTGTTTATTGCTACCGCCGTGGCGGTCAGAGTGTTAAAGTGGCTGTCTGTGTTGGAGGTTTCCGCTGTGGTCATGATTCCATTTTTTTTACCGCCGGCCTGTTGGCAGTGTGACCGCCGCTTTATCACCGACCGCCAGGATTGTAATGAGGGCCTTAGGCCTTCATTATGACTTTGGCAGACTTCTCAGAAGGTTGCCAAAGCCATGGGCACCAGAAGACCGCCAGTGCTGGTGGTCTTCTCACCACCATATTACGAGTACTGCAGGATTTCTGCCACATTTTCGGCAGAAATCCTGCAGTAGTCGTGCTGGCGGTCGGAGGCACTGGGGCTGTTCCCCCACCTGCTCCACCCCACCAGTATCACTCCACAAGCCGTATTATGTGCAATAATATGGCCTGGGGGTGTCCTGCGTGGGGGGTTTCCCAGACGACCTCCTGCCTGGACTAGGTAAGTTGATCGTCCGACAGGGGAGCGGGGTGGGGGTGTTGTGTGTGCATGTGTGAGGTGTGGTGTCTGTGTGTTTGCATGAATGTGTGTATGTGTGGTTGTATGCATGTCTGAATGTAGAAGTGAATGCATGTATGCATGTCAGTGTGTATGCGAGTGTGAGTGTTGTGGTGAATGCGTGTTTCTCTGCTTGTGAGTATGCATGTTTGTCTGCATGTGAGTATGCATGTTTGTCTGGATGCGTGTGAGTGAATGCGTGTATGAATGTTGAAGTGAATGCATGTATGTCAGTGTAGGTGAATGAGTGTATGCGTGTTGCGTGTGGGTGTCTGTGTGCTGTTCGAGCAGTAGCAGGCCCCCATCCCCCTGCAGCGCCTTCAGACCCTCACAGGTGAGTAGTACGCTTTACAAATTCCCTAATTGATTGATTGATTGTGCGTGTATGCAAGGGTGTGGGCGCTGTCTCTGGAACAGGGTGGGGGGCACTGTGTCTGGAGGGGGGTGCTGTGTATGGAGAGGTGAGGGAGGTTTAGTGCTTGCTGGGTGGGTGGTCATTTACTGGTGACAGGGAAGAAATTCCCTGTCATCTGTAGCCTTTCTGCCAGGGTTTTCGTGACCGTGCTACCACCGGGGAAACCCTGGTGGAAAGGTGCCTCCTAATATTGCCAGAAGTCTTCTGTGGACCGCCGGGTTGGAGATGATCTCCCGCCCAACGGTTCCGACCGGCAGTATGAGTGGAGATGTGAAGGGTTGGCATTGGCCAACCTGCCACAGCCATAATGTGCCGGTCTTCACCGCCAGCCTGTTGACGGTGGGATCAACACCTTTACCCGGGAGGTCAGAATACCGCCAGGGTTATCATGACCCCCCATAGTGTAGGTGTCCCCAGATACTTTGGTTAAAATGTTAGTAAACCCCTGAATGGCTACATATGGTTAAAGTTTTAATATAGCTTGAATCATGGCCTCTTCAAAATCTATTAATATTTTATGTGGGGAGTAGGAGTTTGTTTTGATTTTAATTTGGTTTAGTAGCTCATAGTAAGTGCTTCTTAGGTAGTAGAACATACACAAATGATATATTAGTGTTTGATGTTCACCAAGTATGGTGTATATCTTAGTGAATGGTTTGGGGCACATTTTGAATGTGTCTTGCATCATCCACATATGAAACCGAGTTAGTTTTAATAAGTTATCTGTGGTAGAAAATATTGTAATATGTTTCTTATTGTTAAGTTTATCATGTAAGAGGAAGGGTTGCTCACATTGAACAATGGTTACGTGTTCCAGAATTCGGATATCTTGATATCTTTTAGGGGCTTGAGATGTATCACTGGTGACTTTCTTTGTTTTTGCATCTAAAAGTCCTAAGGTGGGCATAGGTAGTACCTTGCTTCCGATGTGATGGGGACCTTGGGAAATGCATCTTTTAATATTTTAGTTGGGGGTTCTTGGGAACTAGTACATGCTTGTTCAAATCTGATAGTATGGTGATTCCCAACCTGTGTTCAGAAGACCCCTGGCGGTAGATGAAGCCACCTCAGGGAGTCTGTGACTGCTTAGAAAATGAACTAATATTAACAGATTAATAAAGTGTAAATAAATAAAGTGGCTAAATGTACAATTGAAAATTGTCAAACATGCTGTTAATGTCAAGGAAGTTGAAAATGGAGGCAAAAAATTAAATTAGTATCCTCAGATTCATTTGTGGGAGCAGTGCAGGTGCATCAAACAGAATATATTATGGATGACGTGTGGCTTTAATTGAATTTAGAAGTCTCCAACCTTCCTATTCAAATTTAAAAAAAAAAAATGTATTTTGTTTGTTTGCAAATTAAACAAACAGTGTTATCATTGTGTATATGTTTGATGTCACTAAGGCAAGAGCAGGAGGTTATTGCTTTTCTTTTCTTGCCCCCAGGCTGTGGAATCCCCTTCCAATAGTGATTCAGAAATAGCAGTCAGAACCTCTAAAAATATGTCTTTTTGATCTATGATTTCAGCTAGGGTCAGCTAGGGTCCTGTCTTAGGAAACTGGGGTACTCATCTAACACTGGGAGGCACGGAGGGGTTAGCCAGGTGATATAGAAATTCTGGTTGAATCAAATTGAATGGAATGCTTGTTTCTGTATTTTTTGTGTATTGTTTTGTGGTTCAAATCATCAACGATGTTTAAGCCTGGGTCTCCAACTTCCAGTAATGATTTATCAAGGGGTCCCCGGATTCCATTCATGATTCAGTGGAGGTCCCTGGGTTCCAGTAAAGATAAGGTGGGGGTCCACAGAAATCAAAAGGTTGGAAACCATTTTACCTTACCTAAAGTTCTGTTACATTTGGGGAATAGTTGTGTTTCCCAACATTATTAACAATATCACCTTTTGTAGAGGCCCCCCCATAGCAAGCTTTAGAGTAATATTTAGTACATTTCCAATTGGTAGTTTCCTGTGCTCGTACTTTCTTCACTATAGGCGTAGCCCTTGTGATGGAGTACATGTTTCTCTTTTTGTGATATGCTGTTTCTTACTCATTCTGTCATTATGTCTAAAAGAGTGTAATAATATTTTGGATAAAGTACACCCTGCCATACATTATAAGAATATTGCAAGCCACCGAGGAGTTCAACAACCTTATAGAGGAACGAGGCCAAAGGCTGCATTTGTTTATGAGGTTATGGAATTCCGACTTGCAATAGCCTCATCATGCACGCCAAGAGGTACTTTATTGATATAATACATGGCCACACCATCACCTTTCACACAAACCACTTAAAGCCTTACTGTCAATCTGTTACATATAAAAGAGCGAGCATGTTTGTAAACATCAAGAATACAAATCTAACCCCTAGTGCAAAATTAGATATTTTTTGCAAACAGATATTAGAAATAATTTAATACAAGTCAGTTTAAAACAAAAAAATAAAAGCTTTAGTAGCTTGGAATAAATCAAAACATGCAGAAACATTCTAGATTTTCTCTAACTAACTGTGTATATAAAATAAATATGTTCTCTGTGCTTGTCATTGTGAACTAGAAAAACAGAGCAGAAGAAAGAAAAACAAAAGCAATGTTAAATTTTTTGTTGCTTTCAACAGCTGCTTCAATTATGCTCCATGACCTGATTTGCCTATCAAAGCAAAATATAAACGCTGTGGGATAGCGTAACTGGATGGACGGAATGCGGAACCAATCAAACATTCACCCCCAGTCACAGATCTGGGTTTACTCCATCCATTATTTTGCTCACCATGCCACCTCAGTTTGAACCCAGCCATATGCAAATCAGTCTTGACCCTGTTCCTCATGGGAACAGTCCAGCCCGAACTGCCAGGCCAGGTTCTCCCTGGACCGGAAACAAGCATCCTGGGACCTTTTTCGGGGTTTCACCCCTCATCAGCCAGGCTAGCTTGAATCCAGTGGCACAGTGAGCCCGGGACCCACGTCTGGGCATACCCGGCGCACATAGGGCAGCAAAAGCAAAGCAAAATATAAACGCTGTGGGATAGCGTAACTGGATGGACGGAATGCGGAACAAATCAAACATTCACCCCCAGTCACAGATCTGGGTTTAATCCATCCATTATTTTGCTCACCATGCCACCCCAGTTTGAACCCAGCCATATGCAAATCAGTCTTGACCCTGTTCCTCATGGGAACAGTCCAGCCCGAACTGCCAGGCCAGGTTCTCCCTGGACCGGAAACAAGCATCCTGGGACCGGTTTCGGGGTTTCACCCCTCATCAGCCAGGCTAGCTTGAATCCAGTGGCACAGTGAGCCCGGGACCCACGTCTGGGCATACCCGGCGCACATAGGGCGGCAAAAGCAAAGCAAAATATAAACGCTGTGGGATAGCGTAACTGGATGGACGGAATGCGGAACCAATCAAACATTCACCCCCAGTCACAGATCTGGGTTTAATCCATCCATTATTTTGCTCACCATGCCACCCCAGTTTGAACCCAGCCATATGCAAATCTGTCTTGACCCTGTTCCTCATGGGAACAGTCCAGCCCGAACTGCCAGGCCAGGTTCTCCCTGGACCGGAAACAAGCATCCTGGGACCGGTTTCGGGGTTTCACCCCTCATCAGCCAGGCTAGCTTGAATCCAGTGGCACAGTGAGCCCGGGACCCACGTCTGGGCATACCCGGCGCACATAGGGCGGCAAAAGCAAAGCAAAATATAAACGCTGTGGGATAGCGTAACTGGATGGACGGAATGCGGAACCAATCAAACATTCACCCCCAGTCACAGATCTGGGTTTAATCCATCCATTATTTTGCTCACCATGCCACCCCAGTTTGAACCCAGCCATATGCAAATCAGTCTTGACCCTGTTCCTCATGGGAACAGTCCAGCCCGAACTGCCAGGCCAGGTTCTCCCTGGACCGGAAACAAGCATCCTGGGACCGGTTTCGGGGTTTCACCCCTCATCAGCCAGGATAGCTTGAATCCAGTGGCACAGTGAGCCCGGGACCCACGTCTGGGCATACCCGGCGCACATAGGGCAGCAAAAGCAAAGCAAAATATAAACGCTGTGGGATAGCGTAACTGGATGGACGGAATGCGGAACCAATCAAACATTCACCCCCAGTCACAGATCTGGGTTTAATCCATCCATTATTTTGCTCACCATGCCACCCCAGTTTGAACCCAGCCATATGCAAATCAGTCTTGACCCTGTTCCTCATGGGAACAGTCCAGCCCGAACTGCCAGTCCAGGTTCTCCCTGGACCGGAAACAAGCATCCTGGGACCGGTTTCGGGGTTTCACCCCTCATCAGCCAGGCTAGCTTGAATCCAGTGGCACAGTGAGCCCGGGACCCACGTCTGGGCATACCCGGCGCACATAGGGCAGCAAAAGCAAAGCAAAATATAAACGCTGTGGGATAGCGTAACTGGATGGACGGAATGCAGAACCAATCAAACATTCACCCCCAGTCACAGATCTGGGTTTAATCCATCCATTATTTTGCTCACCATGCCACCCCAGTTTGAACCCAGCCATATGCAAATCAGTCTTGACCCTGTTCCTCATGGGAACAGTCCAGCCCGAACTGCCAGGCCAGGTTCTCCCTGGACCGGAAACAAGCATCCTGGGACCGGTTTCGGAGTTTCACCCCTCATCAGCCAGGCTAGCTTGAATCCAGTGGCACAGTGAGCCCGGGACCCACGTCTGGGCATACCCGGCGCACATAGGGCGGCAAAAGCAAAGCAAAATATAAACGCGGTGGGATAGCGTAACTGGATGGACGGAATGCGGAACCAATCAAACATTCACCCCCAGTCACAGATCTGGGTTTAATCCATCCATTATTTTGCTCACCATGCCACCCCAGTTTGAACCCAGCCATATGCAAATCAGTCTTGACCCTGTTCCTGATTTGCCTATCACCTTGACTGCTGACAGCAGGCATTCTGACATCAGAGCTCAACTGTGACATCTTATAATAGTTGTGTTCTGATGTCTTTTCTTTATAATCAGCGACTGGTGCACCAATTATAAAGAAATTAGAGACTGCATTTATTCAGGGATTACAGAATTCCATATATTATATCAAGTATTACATGTTTAAAAAAATATACCACATTTCATATTGACTTGCAACATTTCGTTTTTTGTTTTATAATTTATCCTTGCTGCAAATTGAGGCTTTTATTTTCAGACTTTCCATTGGGGTTCTTGTAATGTTACTTAGGGCAGTCAGTCAGACTGCAAGTCTACTGTGGTGGCAGTCCCAAGTACACCGCTGAGTTGATGGTCTCCTGCACACCCAATTATGATGCATGCAGCCTGAATTCCTGACCATGATGACACAGGTTGACCCTCTAGTGAAGGGGCGGACTGTAATGTTGGCCATATGTACTCTGTAGCTGTCAGTGGAGTGTGTTTCTGCCGACCAGATTATGAAAACACAGGCGCACTGGCGGTCCCTTGTCTTCAACCACTGAAGGCAGTTGAGTGCTGCAGAATACGCACAGCATTGCACCGGAACAGTGGCCAATGCATGAAGACAAATACAACACACCTGATGACCAACTGCAAAAAAGTGGAAACATTGACAATCACACCATAAAACACACCCCATTCCAGACCATGATTCTTTGCTACTCCACTGCAGCACAGCCATTCTGGCAGCACATCTTGTTAAGAGAAGGCAGACCTTTTTTTCCAGTCCCATCCCTATTACTGCTCACCAAACACCTTGCCAAAACCCTTTTTTATCATCTCTTTGTGCAGATTATTCACTTGTATTGTTGCTCTGTCACCCTATATTGGGGATATGTCACGGCTCAAAACCCTACATTTTTCTGAGGCAAAGTTGACAGTCATGGTGGATGAAATCATAAGAGTAGAGCCACAATTGTTAGGGCCATATCCACAATACACCTTTCAGTCAGAAAAGGGAAATGTGGTTAAAAACTGCAGACAGGGTGATTGCAGAAGGCACACCTTGCGCACACATGAGGAATTAGGAAGAGGTAGAACGATATGAGGGGGAAGGTACGTTCCCTGTCCTCCAAGCAGCACTTTGAGTCCAATAGGACTTGTGGTGGTCCTCCCAGCAACCTTATCAGATGGTTCCTGTGGGAGGTGACAGTCTTGGCCATTCTGCATCCTGAAGGCTTGGCAGGAATACCTGGGGGAGTTGACTCTGGTAAGTCACAGCTCACTAACCGTCACCCAATCTTCATGTCCTGTCTGCCCCCAATCAAGCCTCTGCAAATTTGTGAACCACCTAGTTTTTAAACATGCAAAGCACAAAGTAGCAGGGAGAGCTTGTCTAATCATTGCCAATGTGTGTTGTTGCAGAAGGGATCACACATATCAATTACCATTAAAAGCCACGTGTTCCAGTGGAGTCTGTAAGTGTAGCCCCACAAAAAATAACTAGTTAGAAGCTATTATATGTGTCAGTTGCTAACTAGAAGGCCCATACCCAAATGCAGTTTGGGAACAGGAATGTTACTTAAACCATGTTGTAAGTGTTGGCAAGTAGACATTGAAATAGGTTATATGTTGGAACCACAGGTGCTTCAAGCATCCGTGGCTAAACAACGAGGTCGGAACAACAACCTCGTTCTAACCACTAATGCCTTTACCACGAATGCATTTACAACGATTTCACCATTGTAAATGCATTCCTGGTAAAGCCATTAGCGATCAGCATGCACGGTTCCAGCATGCTTCCCCATTAGTCCCCCATCCCCAAAAATTACCGCGACCCCCCATCCCCACAACTACCCCACCCCCCAAAATTAACAGAACCCCAACCTCCTCCCCTAAAACCTAAACCACCCCAACCCACCCCTGAAACCTAAACCCTGATCCCTCCTCCCCCCAAACCCTAATCACCCTCAGCCCCACCCCAAAAACTAAGAATGCCCCGAGTCCTCACCCCACCCCACCCCTAAAACCTAAACAACCCAACCCCCAACCCACCCCTTAAACCTAAACCCTGCCCCCCCAAAGCCTAATCACCCCGAGCTCCCCCCCAAAAAAACAGCCCCAGTCCCACCCCAACTTACCTCTTCCTTCCCCGCGTCGACTCCGACTCCGTTCTTCTGTACCTTAATCACGCATGGACATTGTTCAGACATGCGTGGTTAAGGTACCAAAACCAGGAAGTCATGGAAAATGAAAGCGAAACAACGCTTTCGTTTTTCACGACTTTGTGGTTTCGGAGTCGTTGTTCCGGGTGTTTCCCATTGAAATGACCACAACTAGCATGAGGCCTTTCTTTTGCAACTCAAAACATTTAAAAAATGTGATTATGAACATTCTAACTTGCCTGACATATCACAAGTGATGTCCCCTTCACATGGAGTGATCATTCAACAGAACATGGCCCTCTCAGAGACATTTCTGCCTACTCTGCATCATGTTGTTCTGCTCCTATGAATTAAAACAATTGATGAAAAGACTGACATCATACCAAGTGTGTGGGTCTAAGTTTAGATAAGCATGAAGTCAACTCAGTTCACTACTTATTACAGGTGAACCACTGTCACAGCACCTGCCGCATGAAGAATAATGTGAAATATGGAAATAAGTTGTGCTTTTGCCTATCTAGTGCACAGCTAGGCCTTTGAAATGGTCAGCTAGAAATGTAAAATCTCCACCGTGTTGGCTTGAATGTTGGGGAGATGTCATGTGGGACATCAATACAAAAGGGAAACACCTCAGGACATCCAAAGAGCTAAGGGGTACATGTACGAAGAATAACATTTGTGAGTAGTAAATCCGAATGTACGTACAAATAGATGACCAATTTAGCGATTGAGTGCCGAGTCGCATCGCAATTTGAATAATTGCAAATTGGGATTACCTAAATTGGGAAAGGGGGTGCTACCGAATGGCAATTTGAGACCTGGAGCAATAGAACAGAGAAATTTCACTTCCTGGTGCTGGGTAATGACCTTAGAACTAGGAAGTGCCTCCCATGTAACTTGGAGGAGTCTAGCCAGTACACACATCAAAGGCACACCTAGCTGAGAGGAGCAACTGCAGCCATGGCCAGCCAAACAAAGGAGGAAAACATAGCAGGGAGAAAGAGAAAGCTGACATTTTCAGAAAAAGAGTTGGAAGTTCCCACTGAGGAGTGGTGCCTACATAATGAGGTCCTGTTTGGGAAGGCAGCAATGACTGTGCCTGACTCACAGAAAAAAAAAATCTGGATGGACATACAGAGCAAAATCAATGCTGTTGGAGTCAGCCACCGCTCCATAGAGGAAGTGCGCAAAAGATGGTATGACCTCAGGTCAAGAACCAAGGAAATGGTGGCAGGGCAGATAAAGGAGGCACATGGAACAGGTGGGGGACCATCCACAGTACCAGTACCCACAGCAATTGAGAGGTTGGTACAGACCACACTGGAGCCAGAGGCTTTTGTGGGAATCAGGGACCTGGACAGTTCAGCACCAGGATCATCCAAAAGAAAGTAGCACATCTCACTTTTTCAAACTTTTCAGGGCACTATGCACACAACCACAAATTACAAAAGCATACATAATTCAAATATTTCCATGTCTATAAATCCAGCTCAAGTACAGTGCATTATGGGTAATGAAGTACAGTAGTCCAAAATTTGATGAATTTTTATTTTGATAAGCCTCACATCTGAGAGGCACTGGCAGTGTATCCCCTGTATTCCACAGGTCTCCCTCAGGTATCCACTGATGACCCCAGCGTGGAGGGAGGTGATGATGCCTCCTTGGCAGCAGATGAGGCAGTCTGCATTTCCGCAAAGGATTTCAGCACACCAACCATTGTTCCCAATGCACCTGAAACCACAGAGGACACAGATCTGGATAATAAGGGTGTAAACCTGACTCCCAGTCCACAGATGGGTGATAGCCAGCCTCAGAGATTTGCAGGGTGAGGGCATAGAAGGCATTGCCTACATGTGCTGCAGGTTACGAGGATGGCAGTACTCAACTATTTCTGGTCCTGGAGGCATCCCTACTCAGCAGTCAATGCCTGCAAAACAAACATATGCGCTTAATGAACAGGAATGTACATCATGTGCAACAGACTCTCACACAGGGATTTGGGAATGTGGGAACACAATTGGCCACTATGAATGGCAACATGGTCAACCTCAGCACTGCCATCACTGACCTATGCATGGAAATGGTGGCAGATCGTGCCCATGTAAGGTGCCATGGGTGCAGCATAGCTGCACGGATGGACCGGCTAAGTCAGTCCATTGACACACTGTCACGCTCAAAGTCAAACTGGGACATATGGAGATGTGGCCAGGGTACTAGGCCGCACTACTGCAGCTGTGGACCTACTTCATACCTCCCAGGCAGCAAGAGGCACTGGTGACACCCCTCAAGACAGTGAGGATATATCCAGTGAGAGCAGCATTTCCGCCTCCGATGCCCGCATCCTGTGTAGTAGCATTGCCCACCAGGCACAGGCCATGGTGGTCGTAGCCGTAGGAGGGTGTGATGTGATGACTCTAGCTTTTTCTTAAGGCACATGATTGGAGTGTGCCAGGTGATGTTACACCATTTTTGTTTACTGGTTGGGACATGCCACTATTGACATAATGCACTCCTGACATTAAAGGATATTTTTTTGCAACAACCTGACTATGGGCCTCATTTTGACCCTGACGGCCAGTGGTATACCGGCGTTAACACCACCAACAGGCTGGCAGTGTCCTTGAGTCATTTTTTGCCCGGGAACACCTACCTTGCATGTCATTAACACAAGGTAGGTTTCAACTGTAAAGAAAATGACTCTCACTCCATAAATTTGGCGCTAGACGGATCTAGTGCAAAGTATAAATAGAGAGTTAAGTTTGCGCCAAATTTGCGCAAAAAAATATGCAAATCCAGCGCAAACAGAGTATAAATATGCCCCTGAGAGTCTTTCTCCATAGAAAACAATGGAAATGATGATTTTGCACGAAGTACATGATTAGCGTCAAAAATAAAGCCGGACGAGTGAGCATGCCTCAGAAAAGGCAGCGAAGCATCAATTTCTTCCTCATAAGGGAGGCCGAGCATCATTTCTTCTCTGGTCATGTCAGTGATGCGTTGTTTCTTCCGTCTTGCAAGAGAGCGATGCGTCGATTTCCACATGGGGCACATCAAATCTGTGCGTTGACTTGGACACCCAGGGACGGTGCGTGGAAAATCCTGTTGCACAGTGTCACACTGCATTGGGTTTGCATCCTTATCAGCAGTAGCAAGCGGGTATTGCACATAATTTTTCTAGCCACGATGCATCGATCTCCCAACAGCAATGCAGGTGAAGCATCGATTTTAGCCACGAAGCTGTTGAGGTGTTGTTTATCAGACGTGTTGCAGATGCTGAGTCGAAAATTTCCCCATACGGCATTCTGAACATGGATTTTCTGGTCTTGCCTGCCAACTTTACCTTTCAAGGGTCTGGGGACTGGATAGGACACCACTTGGCAGGGCAGGAGTCTCAGCAGAGAGTCCAGATGTTAGCAGAGGAAGTCTTTGGTTGACCTAATACTTCAAAACAGGAGACAAGCCCAGTTCAAGCCCTTGGAGATTCTTCATAAGCAGGAATATACCACAAATTCCAGTCTTTGTCCCCTTTCACAGGCAGAAGCAGCAACTGCAGGATAGCCCAACAAAGCACAGTCACAGACAGGGGCAGCATTCCTCATGAGCTCTTCAGCTCTTCTCCTTAGCGGAGGTTTGTCTTGGTTCCAGAAGTGATCTAATTTCCAGGGGGTTTGGGTCCTATACTTATACCCCTTTCTGCCTTTGAAGTGTTTTGAAGGAAAGTCTCTGTTGTTCACAAGATCCTGCCTTTCCCAGGCCAGGCCCCGGACACACACCAGGGGGCTGGAGACTGCATTGTGAGAGGGCAGGCACAGCCCATTCAATTGTAAGTGACCTCTCCTACCTCCACTCTAGCACAGATGGCTCATCACGATATACAGGCTTCACCCGAGCTCCCTTTGTCTCACTGTCTAGAGAGGATTCAGAAACAGCCAAACTGTCAAACTGACCCAGACAGGCAATCCACAAACAGGTAGAGTCACAGAATGGTTTAAGCAAGAAAATACCTACTTTCTAAAAGTGGCATTTTCAAACTAACATTCTAAAAAACAACTTCACTATAAGATGTATTTTTAAGTTGTGAGTTCAGAGACCCCAAACTCCAAATTTATCTCTGCCTTCAAAGGGAATCTGCACTTTAAAGTTATTTAAAGGCTGCCCCCATGTTAACCTATGAGAGAGATAGGCCTTGAAACAGTGAGGCCTGCATTTAGCAGTATTTCACTGTTAGGACATGTAGCACATATCGGTACATATCCCACCTTTAACATACACTGCACCGTGCCCATGGGGCTACCTAGGGCCTACCTTAGGGGTGCCTTACAAGAAAAAGGAAGGTTTAAACCTGCCAAGTGGGAACACTTGCCAAGTCGAATTGACAGTTTAAAAGTGCACACAATGACACTGCAGTGGCAGGTCTGAGCCATATTTACGGGGCTACTAATTTGGGTGGCAGAACCAGTGATGCAGGCCCACTAGCAGCATTTGATTTACAGGCCTGCACTCTATTAGGGGCTTTCTAGTTTTCCTTGCCATGTGGTAGTAGTAATGCAATGTGTGTGCCAACATGTGCTACAACAAGATGTTGTATAGGAGCCCAAACATTATATTCACCCTCAAGATTGGCTAAACCCTCCTTGTGTGGGATGCGTTTGTAGTTGTTGATGTGTTTCATCAGTGTAGGGCAAAGTGCATGTAGCACGACAGAGAGATTTGTTGTTAACATTCCACAAGATGCAAGGAATGTTGATTAGAATCATCCTGTGCTCAATGGGATCCTGACATGTGTATGTCTATTGGGCTCTTTGATGAGGAATTCCCTTTGTGGACTAGGTGAAATAGCTCCTGCTGGTGACAGAAACCACTTAAATTTTGCCTATTTACAATGAAATGGTCTGATGTGTCACCTCTGTCCATGTTGAGTTTTTCTGCGCAATTAATTGTGGCCACTGGTGCAGAACATTGTTGCCTTGTCTGATTGGCTATGTGTCTGACATGGGGCTGGACTATTGATGCTACAACGTACTTAAGCTGGTACATGGGTACACACACAAGCACAGAAGCACAAACACAGGCATACAGGCATTGCACCACTTTGTAACCCTTTGTGCTACATTTTGCCTGCGCCAGGCATAACGTATGCCAAGGAGGCGTTCCCCCGTTAGGGAGAGATGGAAGTTTTGTCTAGTGACAGTTTTGACTCACCTAAGGTTGAGCAGATGGTTAATGTGCATGCTGCAAAGAACTTGTATCATGCAATGAACAGCATTTTATGGGCATAGCAGTCGGTTACTGCTTTTGTCAGTGAGTTTCTTTTGTCACTCTGCGGTTCATAAGTTACAATCATAATGTAGCACAGTGAGTTATGAACTGCCATCAAACAGTTGCATGCACACTGCATGGCAGAAATGAGAAAGTTATGTTTTCCCCCCGTATTTCATTATCCTTATGCTGCTAAAAAAGGGTTGCTTGCATTGAAATACATTCTTATGATTAAAGTCAACTCTAACCACTGTGTTATGTTCTGAATCCTTGGTTTGTGCTTCTCCAGACCAAGCACTGTTAGAAAATGCCTACCACTATGGATGGCATGTGAATCCTATACCTTGTAGTCCCCTGTACACCCTCCACTGGTATGAGATGTGCTATAAAACAAATTAATTACATTCAACGGAGAGGTTATGGAGAGAAGAGAGTCCCTTATGGTTTTACTTCCTTTCCACACAACATATTTATGAGGAAAAGCTTTCTCAGATCTTATGTACCTAAAAAAATAAAAATATAAATCACTTGAGAAATGTAGAATCTGACCAGAGGATTCAGATTTCCTAAAAAAAAAAAACATTGAAAAGTTAGTCATTGAAATGCAGCACCAACTTTCCCATTAAGCTTTTTCAATTTTTGCATATTTTGTCCATATAAAATTATTATATCTTTGCTGATTTGAGTATTTGTTTGGTGTGTACTTGTTTGTGTATTTGTTTGCTGATTACTGTTTTAATGTTTGAAATTTAAATTGTCCAAATTGCTTGGGGGTCTGTGACTTCCAGTAGTGATTCAGTGTGGGTCCTCATGAGTCAAAAGGATGGGAACCACTGCAATAAAGCACAAATAATGTGCTGTTATTAAACTTAAAATGGTGTGTAATTTTTCTTTGTGACCAGCAGCACTGCTTATGTATGTGGCCCTGGGAAACATGATGGTAGTGTGTTTACTTTGTCAGAATATGACATGACCAGGGATGAGGTTGGGCAGCATATGACACCACAAGTGTACTTACATGTCTTGCTATTGCTGAACCTGTGGAAAGCAAACTTCTTATGTGTTCACTGTTGATTTTGGCCTGTGGTAGTTGTACAGAAATTGAGTTACAACCAATAACAATAGCCAAATCACTGCATTGACATACTTATTTTCATCTCTTGTGTCAATACAGGTCAACAACCATCAGAAGTGGACAATATGAAAAGGCATTGCCCGAAAGGTGCGGACCCTGGGGGTCTATTGTCAATATAGCGTCCACTGTAGGAAGAGGTGGGAGGACCTGAGGCACCAAATCCGGAGATCACAGAGGTCTAGCACGAGAAGTCCTTGCAACGGGGACAAGCCACACACCAACAGGTAACTTCTCTAATGGCCCATATTCTGGCAGATGCCTATCCAGACATGGATGGGCAGTTGAGTGACCATTAGCAGCTTCAAGGGAGTACAGGCCAGAGTGGTCCATGATACCTTACAAACTGGTTTCTTTTTCAGGGAGCCATTTGCCCAAAACATTGTGGGTTTGCCATGTCAAATACACAGGAAGAGTTCAGGAGTGTGTAGGTCTTATAGTGGGTATGTGAGAAAGTTTTTTGCTTAACGTTTTTATGACCAAGTGGCCAGAAGAGACTAGTCCACTACCAATTGTCTGTTTTGCGCAGATACATAGCTGAGTAAGGCCATGATCACCTCATGCTGTTTGATCTTCTGGGAGAGTTTGTACCTGACAGATCACTTGTCTTCATTGTGTCAGGAGGGATGCTCCCTTACTACTGTGTTTGATGTTCTGGGACCCATATTACATGTGCCATAGCATACAGTGTACTTTACCTGCAGTAACTGACCTGTACTTCCTATTGGTAATTAGAGTTTCTGGTCACCTGAGTATGCAAACATCGCTGGTGGCATCAGCAGCAGTAGTTACATATTACACACTATACATTTCCCTGCAGTTGTTTAATCTGCAATACTGTTTGAAGGTACATTAATTGACTGTCAACATGCATCAGGGAGTGATATGTAACAATGTTAGTTTCATACACTCATGTTTACAGGACCATTGTTGATTCATGTCCTAAAAGGTGCAGTATTGTGCCATCCCATCAAAACTGTTGTGTCCACTTCTTCATGTCATTGTCATTCACTGACATCCAACAGACATCAAAGGTGTAAGGGATTCTAGGAATGCAAGCTGAGAATGGTGTTGTCACCAGTTCCTAGCCTGACTGGTGATGTTCCTTGTGCCACATGGACTAATCTGATGTGTGCATTTGTAGTAGGTATCTCCCAATGTCTAGGGCATGATTCTCTCCAGCCCACTTTTCTATGCTACATGTTATAGGTAGTTGAGCTACCTCAGTACAGCTTTCATTGTGCTATCTTGAACCAGGCCAGATGGAGCAGTATCACCCAAAAAATGTAATCAGTGTGAACTATGCATTTGCATGTGACATGTTCGCTGCCACAGTACTTACTGCATCTACCTTGCTGAATGACTTGCCTATCATCACATCATGATGTTTTTCCAGGAAAATGAACATTAGGGGTATCTGGGGCTTGTGTGGACACTGCAGGGATGTCCTGTTGCTAGGCATCATATCTTGTGCCAATGGTTTAGCAGTGTATGATACAACAACCAAAGTATACAAGGTTGGCAACTGCCTGACTACATGGATGATTATGGAGTGCTCATATTAAAAAATCTAGTCTAGGTTGGGGGGTTGTGACATCACTGTGCCCAACTATTTTCAGATAGTGCAGCATGCATGCACGTGGTACTGCTAATGTTGGGTGACATGCAGTGAGCCAAGCAGATTGTATTGTAATCATATTGTAATCGTATTTATATAGCTCTTTCTACCCCTGATGAGGCGTCAAAGTGCTTTTCGGTGAGTAGCACGCTACTCTGGAACCCAACAAGAATTAGTGATGGATTAGTATCGGGAAATAATTAGTACAGTTTTAGTATTATTATGAGCTAATTTGAGCCGCGGATATGAGAGTTTGTTAGTTAGATTGACTAGAGTAATGAAGGGGTGGAGGAGGAAAGAAATCCAGAAGTGTTAATTGGGAGTATATCCTTCATTTACTCAACTCAAAGGCTTGGGATGAGTAAAGGGGGATGGAGGAGGGAAGAGTATGTGGAAGGGTTGGGGAGAGCATAGTAGCAGGGTGAGATAAATTCAGGAGAATTTATAGGGTTGTGTGGTAGGTCACAGTAGTAGAGTGAGGTTTGGTGAGTTAGATGTGGAAGCGGAGGGAAGAGCTTAGGCAGAGTTATTTAGGAGATAAAAGTAGTGGAAAGGATTTGGGATGAGTCAGAGTGAGAATGGAGAATAGTTTGATAGAGACATGACATATGATGATGGGTGGATAAGTGTGATAAGATGAGAGCAGGATTTCATAGATATCTAGTATAACAACCCACCCAGGAGCCATGCAATGACCCACGAACATGCCAAGCACAGAAACAACATATACCCATACATACATACATATATATATATATATATATATATACATACACACAGACACACACATACAAACACACATGAATACACACACATATGCATACAATACATAATTAGAACCATGGGTAAAATATACTTAGTCAAATAAGTTTAAAGAGTGTGTGTGTAGTTTATTGTTATGACATAGTAGCAATACATATTTTCTAAAGAACTATACATAACTAGAAATATACACATAGGGGGTCATTCCGACTCCCGCTGGCGGCGGTAACCGCATGCCCGGCGGGAGCCGCCGAATGACCGCACCCGCCATTCTGGCTTTCCCGCTGGGCTGGCGGGCGACCGCCAGAAGGCTGCCCGCCGGCCCAGCGGGTAAGCGCCTTCAACGAGGAAGCTGGCTCCGAATGGAGCCGGCAGAGTTGAAGGCGTGCGACAGGTGCAGTGGCACCCGTCGCGACTTTCAGTGTCTGCTTGGCAGACACTGAAAATCAATGTGGGGCCCTGTTAGGGGGCCACTGCAGGGGCCCCCAGGGGCCCCACGACACCCGTTACCGCCATCCATGGCGGTAAGGGGGTCGGAATCCCCATGGCGGCGCTGCAAGCAGCGCCGCCGTGGAGGATTCCCTGGGGCAGCGGGAAACCGGTGGGACACCGCCAGTTTCCCGTTTCTGACCGCGGCTGTACCGCCGCGGTCAGAATGCCCATGGAAGCACCGCCAACCTGTTGGCGGTGCTTCCGCTGTCGTTGGCCCCCCAACAATTATGACCCCCATAATCTGAAAAAAATATTTATCAACATAGGCATATGCAGTCCATAGTTGTTTGAATATGGTGGTTATGAAGGAAAGAGCCAACTCTTGAGTAGTTTTCTGAAGACAAGAAAGTTATCTGTGGCTGTTATAGTTGGGGGTAATGAATTCCATAGTTTGGCTGCTTGAACGCAGAAGGATGTACCACCTATAGTCTTTTTCTTGTATGGTGGTGTTCTAAGGCGGGGTGCCAATCTTGATTGGAGGTTTCTTTGTTGGATGTATTTGGTTATTTTGTTTCTGATAAAAAGCGGTCCTGTTCCATGTATAGCTTTGTGGGTGATACAAAGCAGCTTGAAAGTGCATCTTCTGGCAACGGGTAACCAGTGTAGTGCTCTCAAGGCAGGGGAGATGTGGACTTGCGGCTTTACATGTAATAGTAGCCTGGCTGCAGATTTCTGGATACGTTGTAGTTTTTTCATAATAGATATAGATGATCCATGGTGGAGGCCATTGGCATAATCCAGTTTGGAGAGTACAAGCGAGATAGTAGCTTGCACCTTGTGTGGAAATCCGAGGTGGGGGAAGATGCGTCGTAAAGTCTTCAAGGTGATGAAGCTTGTTCGTGCTAATTTGTCCACTTAGGCATTCATAGTTAACTTGGAATCCATGGTGATTCCTAGGTTTTTAACTTCCTTGGATAATTGAGTAGGTGGTCCGAGATCATCAGGCCAGACGCACAGAGGGTCATAACTTTTCCAGTCACCACATATGAGTATTTCTGTTTTGGAGGTATTTAGTTTGAGATGGCTCCAGGTCATCCACTGATCAATGGCTCAGAGGCAACTGAATTATGTGCAGCAGGCTGATCGTAGAGAGCAGGTACGTGCAGCAGCAAGCTCAGACTAAGTGCTCTCTTGGCAGCTCCTCAACTCAGTTCAGCCCCAAATTCCAGCTTTCACTGGAAACTCTAGATGTGGAGTCAGTACGAGCTTGGCAATTGACTACATCCATCTCTATTTGGGTGTGGGCTTACTTGAGCAAATTGTGCAGCAAACAAATCTGCAGCATAAACAATTTCTGAGGGACTATCAAAGCACTCAAGTGTCTCAAAATAGGGCAAACGATTGGACTCCCACATCGCTTGGGGCGTTGAAGATATTTTTGAGCCTTACGCTCTAAATGGGGTTTGTGCAGAAACCAACCTTGCACTCCTACTGGTCTACTTGCATGGTTTGGGTAACCCACATCTTTGCACCATACAGGATTAGAGATTGTTTTTAGCTATTGCAGTGAATGCTGCATTTCAATGGCATTTCTGCTGCATTGCCCCAGGACCATCCAAACCATGACAGGTTGTTCAGAATTCGGCCTGTCATGGAACATTTATTTGCCAAGTTTCCAGAGATTGATACTCCTGGAAAGAATATAGCTATCAATAAGTCCTTGATCCTATACAAGGGGCAGCTGATATTTAGACGGTGCATTGCAAGCAATAGTGCTTGCTATGCCATCAAGCTGTACATGCTGTGTGAGAGCTCTACTGGCTATGTGTACAGCGTGAGTGTGTATACAGGGAAGGACTCAACTCTAAACCCTGTAGGTGTACACTGCAAGGAGTCACAGGAAAGACTGTGTAGGACCTTGTCCAGTTACTCCTTCACAAGATCATAACCTTTATGTGGGCAGTTTCTATAAGATAGTAGGGCTGATCAGTGAGCTGTACAAAGCTGTTACTGTGGCCTGCATTACAGTTTGTTGTAACCTCAAAGGATTTCCCCAAGAGCCTGTTTGTAGAAATCTCCAGAAGTCCCAGAGCACTGTGTTCTGTCAAACAAGCCAATCATAGTCAAGTTCTCAGATAGGCGTGATGTGTGCATGCTTGATACAATTCATGCCGAGAGCACTTCCCCTGGTCACGGTTTGGGATCAGATGGATGAAGTCCTCAGCCCATCTGTATATCTGAATAAAACAAGTACATGGGTGTTTTGGATAAGAACAACCAGGTTCTTCAGCGATACAATGTGAGTCATAAAACGTACTCTTGATACAAGAACCTGTTTACCCACTTGATCTAGAATGCATCATACAATGCATATGTTGTTTGTTGTCAGACAACCACAGGTAGACAAGTCTTTTGCTGACTTTAAGCTATCCATCATTAAAAGTCTTACTGCTACAGAAGCAGCAGCCTCCACTTCATATGTTCTGGAAGAGGTGGCAAGGCAGCGGGAGTGACACTTTGCTTATTGCATTTATGAAACAACTAAAGAGACTCAACCACATTGCTGTAGTAGAGTCTGTTCTATACATGGAAAGAGACAGGAAAGTCATGTTACTGTCCCCAGTGTGCATCTCGGCCAGCCCTGTTTACCTACTTGCTTCATGTTGTACCATACAAACGTGAAGTACTGGGAATTAGACAAAGGTGGAGCTGCCGTTGGGTAAACCCTCTCATAGCTGTGCCTGGATCCATGAGCCACTACTTCGCTACACAAGCAGCTGCAGGATTTTAGTTCCTCTACTGAAGGAAATCTTGAACTTCCTAATTGCCTTCTGAACACATTTACCCTCCTTCAGAACGTGGTAGTAGTTCTGTTCTCTGATTAAGTGCATGACAGTCCCCATAATACACATAATGCGGGACGGAATATATGCCTTGTTGTCACGGAGTACCCTGTGAGGCAAAACTATAAAGGCTTGAGTAGATTTTGAAATGCTTCTTAGGGAACTTATGACTACAACACAAGGACCACAGTGATTGCCCTTGAGAAACATTCTTATAAGAAGTGAAAACCATCATCACAGAAGATATTTTATTGTGTAACCTTTTTTAATAACATTTTCAAAGCAAAGGTAGAAGATGTTGGTGAATGAGTCCCACAGGCGATTGTTTGGTTTATTACTTTGTGGAACGTAGGCAATATTCCCCAGCATGTTTGCAAAAGGTTCAACAGTAAATATGCCCGCTTAGTTTGAGGAATGAGGCCTCGGAAGGCATACTCAACACCCCCAACTTGTATACACAAACCAGAAGGTGTTGCTTTTAGCACAGAGAGTGCGCTAAAGACGCATATAAGACATGCCTTCCTGAGCCTCAAATGGAAGTTATGGGAGTCATAAGTAAAGGTTCACTAGGCATGCTTTAGTAGTGTTCAGAAAGAAGGAGGCGGTTACTTGACAGGTGGTAAGATGTAATTAAACTGATTCCGTGCTGTGGCATATGACTGTGACAGGCCCTTGCATGGTAGGGGTATGCTGATGTGAGTACACTCATCAGTCGGATTTGGCCCTTGGCCAACGGAATGAAAGTGTTGTTAGTGGTGTGTGAATGGCATGTGAATGGACCATAAAGTGGTTGGAGCCTCAACGTGGATTTATGGCTCACCTTCAGAAGTCTTGGAATCAATACCCAGATGCAATAGTCTGTGCCGTCCTGTGATATTTTGTGCTTGAATCTGATGGACAGGTGTGTTTACGTAGATGTAATCAACCCTTCTTAATGTGCCATTTCAGATACATCAAGGGCAAGTCAAGACAGTGCCAACATTGTTGGGAAAGCTTTAGGCCACAGTGGCTCTGGGTGAGTCGCAGGACAGCAAAGGATCCAGTGACTGCAAGGATGCAGGAGTACCATGTAGAACATCAGCTCAAGTTCATCATCCTCTGAGTCTTCCTCTAGTGGACACTGCCGAGTGGTGGTAGACCCTCAAGGATCAGTACCATCTTCATCTCTGTCTGCCGCCACCAGTTCCATCAGCACCCTCCCCGTAGCTCCCCACCCAGTTGTCTGGTCCTGCTCTCCTAAGAAAGGGCCAATCTCCTTTGCTCCAGGCACCTCTGCCCCTGCCCCTGTCCCACCCGCTGCACAGAATGAGGAAGCTATTGACCTCACATGCATTACATCCACACCCACCACAGGCAATACAAAATTCACTTACACACATCGCTCCCCATCACATCCACACACAGCACATCATATACTATGCACACATGCACACAACATACACCTACCACCACATACAGTGTGGACAACACCACACTCACATGCACCCCCCCTTACTCACATCCATTCACACACCACACACAACCACACCCACAGTCACCACCACATTAAAATCCACCTCACCCACTTCAACATCTGCAAGCTCCACTGACACCACATTCAGTTCATACACATCCAAAAATCACAGATGTACACAAGCAATCACCCAACATAGACCATCTTTAGATGACACACCCAAACAACATCCCAAACATCAGTCACAGCCACTCCCTCTCCCTTCAAAGCCACACCCCTTCACAAATCCACTTCTAAGTTCCCTGTGGAGGACCTATCCTTTTCCCTGGCCCAGAATCCTCTCAAACCTCCTACCCCAACCACAAATAAGAATCCCAACCCTCCCATACCCATGACTACCTCTCACACCTCTCAACCCACCTCTAGTATCCCTCCATCCACCATTTCTGGGTCCCCATTTACCCATTCCAAGAGACTTTCCATCCCTTCCACTTCTCAGAGCCCCCTCCTAAGCGTCAACCCACCACTTCCTCTTCTAAACCCACCACTTCCCATTCTTAAGTCCACCCCCCAAATCCAAATGTTCCCCACCCAAATAATGTCCCAGATGTGAGTGCCCTGCCCAATAGATGCCCCTTTGTGAGGAGGTGTCTGAAGAGGCAAGTTTTGTGGCACAGCACTGTGTGCAACATATCTAAAAAGGACTGGCCATTGTCCTTAATATTTTGTTTGGACAATCTTTGATGTATATAATGTTTTTTCGTTCTTTTGAACACCTTGGTCCCTTTTCTGCTTTTCCCTAGCTACTTCTGTGAACATACAAATGTTTTAATATTGTTAATGTGACACAATTTAATTGATCTAATCTAAACATTATGGCAGGTTATGCTCCTCATATGTTTCTGGTGTACTTTGTTATGTGCATGTGAATATAGTGATGGGATGTGTTGGGGAAGGGCTTTTCTGGGCATTCATCAGGGTGGTAAACACTTGCCACACCTAATTTCTGTGCTTTGTGACACTTCCACACAGCACACATATACACGGCACTTGGTGATGCTATTGTATGTTCTGGCTATACCTGGAGCCCGGAAGCCTGTGGACAGAGACGTTTTGGAACATGGGCAAAGTGGGCTGTGGTCCAGGGACCCAGACTTTTAGGGGGGCCACTGATTGTAATGAGTCTGTTCTGCAAGGAGTATTTCTATATTGGGCTTGCATTAGTTCTTAGGTGTATTGTTTAGGATAGCATTTCCCAAATGTGATTGTTTAATGTGCCTGATGTGTGAGTGTCTAGTGCAGTCCTATAGCATAGAAGTTGTGTTTGATTTTAATGCTGCATGCCTAATTAGGTTCGTTGTCTATCAATATTGGACATAACATGTGCAAAGTTTGAGGGTGTCACAGTGATTATTTGATGTGATGTTAGTGTGGACCTGCTGTTGTGTTGGTGTATTGTAGACAAACATCACTATCCTTGTTGCTTATTGAGGCACACATTTTGATATTGGGGTAGTCTCCCTGTGGTGTGTCAGTGAGCTGGCCAAAGAGGGCATCAGAGAGGTGACTTAGGTGCAAACATTGTTGGCTGTTTAGGACAGGGACACACACACTTTTTTGTCTGAGGGCCACCCAGGACCTTAAGTTACACATTCCTGAACATCACTGAAGTGGAAAGCAAATGTAAACCTGTAAAATGAGGACTTACCGTTGGTTGCATGCATGACAGTGTGGGTTTTGGTGGTCATCTAGCAGCGGCAGGATGTGTACTATCAGCTCCATTATGTCAGGGTACATGTACAGGTGAGTGAAGGTGAGCTTCTGCCTTTTGTCTTTCCGTTTCCGCCAGGTCAGGTGTGGTGGTTTGGTGCCACAGTCAAGTCAGCAGCAACATGCATCATGATTGGACCAGCAGTGGGACTGGCGGTCCACCCTCAAACATATTTATTGGCCTCGACCACTGCTATTGCGGTCTGTATTTCCTGGCAGTGACAGCAGTGCTGCGGCGGTCTTTCCTATGTGCACCTGCTTAACTTGTAATTGGGCGGGCTGACCGCTGATTTGGTGGTCAGGGAGAACTACACTGGTTCATGGTGGTGCCCTTACCGCCAAGACCATAATCAGCTAATTTTTTTAGCCTTTTCGGTTAGAGAAAAAAAACACATTTAGTTTTATCTTAAATGTATGTTGATAGTTAGTGGTATTGATTGAATTTACTTAGAACATTACAGTTTTAGGGTTACTTTCAGTTTATTAATTGTTTTAAATATGTGTTGCTATTTATATGTTTATTTAAGGGTTACAATATTTTTTGTTTCTGATATTTTTGCTATCAATGTTAGTGAAAATAAATATTTTTGACAGCAATATTTTAGTTATTGAAATGTGTGTTTTTGTTTAGTTCAGTATAGGAAGGTGATATTTTTGTAAACAAAATGTATTTTTCAATAATGTTGCAAACCACTATTTGTTACTTTGATATTGTTAGAAATCGGGTTTCTGGTTGGTTAGTGTATGCACCTCAGCCAGGCAGAACCCACCCACTTTCGTCAGAGTGAGGGAGTTACACACCCAAGATAACCCCTGCTCAACCCCTTGGTAGCTTGGCACGAGCAGTCAGGCCTATCCCAGAGGCAATATGTAAAGCAATTGCACAACATAAACATGGCACACTATCCTCACCACAAAGGAAACTCAACACCAAGTTACATTAAAAATAAACTGTACTGTACACAACATTATTAGACCAAACACAACATGTCAGTAATACACTGCTACCCAAGCAGTTGTCAGAACATTACACAGTACTATCACTCTGCAAAAGCCAGCAGTAGTCACATAGAACACATAAGTTACTGGATATCCTGAAACATAAGCAGTAGCCAGGAAAACATTACTAAAATAATGTACATGTCCTAATAAACATAAATGCCCATAAAAGAAACATCAAAGAACATATGGCAGTCATTAAGAAATATCATCATAACCACGCATAGTGCAGTAAACACCTCATCAGAGGGCAAGTCAGTATCCTGAATGCGCATAAAGTAAAACATTCCCTAAATGCATATGTCTTAAAACATTATATATCCCCTCACAGTATCCTAGACAGGTTCTGCAAATATGCTTGACACCCCCTCCCCACAGATCAAATAACATACTCCGGTCACAGGCCAAAAAAACGACATGTATCATGAGGCCAGGGATATCCTGGGGGAGGTAGCGGCGGTGCCATAGGGATGACTGAAGCTATGAAAAATGCTGATCACCTAAATCATTATCCCCAATTACCTGCCAGGCAGGGGTAGCAGCACCTCTACACTCCCGATCCAGAATGGGAAGAACACACGTACTCCGTCCAGTACAGGAGCACCTCTGCTCCGATAGGGGGAGAGTTGCAGCTCTGCTCTCCTCCGGGGGCCGTAACGACAAAGAGCACCCGTTGTCCGGGAGTGCTGGCAAAAGAAGACCACCTGGCAACTGTCCGTGTACATGCGACATGGCTGCTCGATGCATCTTAAGCAAGGACACACAGATCTCCTTGGAGCATTTAAGGAGTCCTTTGGGGGTCCAGACAGACACAGCCACTCTACCTGGCTGAAGAGAGTCCTCGACCGTACTGCCCAATTGGCAGGTGACTTTCCTTTCTCCCCGGTCTCAGCCACAATAGGCTTCGACAATGGGTGGCGGCTGCTGCCCCTGGGACACTCTCCACTGTGCTCTGGACCTGAGGGCACCCAGAGAAGTGCGATTGCTTTGGATGTTGTCTTCCTGTGTCCCGGGAGCACACAGCACTGTGCACTATGAGCGCGCTTCACTCAACAAGCCGCCCTGGTTGCGGTAGTGAATCCTCCAGCAGCGACCCGGGAACGCACTTCTCAAGGCATGATGTATATAAAAAGAAAGCGCTCTCAGCAGTACTTAATTTGTAAATGAAAATGTGCTGGTGCCCAAAACCCTCCTCTTAAATACGCGGCTGCTGCAAATAAATGTGCAAACATGAAATACTGAAGCAGCGTAATCCTGAAGCCATCTCGGGCCTCTTCAATCCATTTACAGCCACTCACTGCCCCTTCAGCTCACTCCTGCAGCTTTCTCCTATCTCCCGTTGTGATGCTTTTTCATTTTTCTCTTCCTCCGTCTTTCTTATATGTCTTTTGCTCACAATAAATGCTTGAGGCAGAAAATTCAGCACCGGCCCTCAAAAATAAGTGCTGGTGCTCGGCACCGGAAACAACCGGCACAAATTAAGCACTGGCTCTCAGGGCACTAAGGCACACAAAACACTGTGCTCTCAAGGTGCCAGGGAAGCAAGTAGAACGCTACTCCCTGCACTCCAATGCAAAAAGGGGAAGTGCTCCTCAGCCACTTTGCTCCACCACAAGAGCTGCCAGGTGCAGCGCTAACCTCGCACTGAAAAGTGAACAGTTGCAGGGGGGCAGGGGCCACAGCACCCAACCCCTGGTAACATAAATGAAGCACAGGGAAGCAGGGCCCAACAACAGGCCAGCACAAGGGGGGTGCAGTGAGTGGCGGTTCCTCCTAGTGACCCAGCAGGTCATAGGTCGGCATAGCAGCAGCAGTCCAAGGCGGTTCCTGGTGAGTCCCTCCATCAGCATTCTGTGTCCATTTCCTTAAGATGTTTCTTGTGCACACTTACAGGGGGATAATCCTCTGTTCTTATATCTAGTTTTGCAAAGCAATTTCAAAGAGGGGGAGAAAAGGTTTCAACCAGTTACAACTGGTTCTAGGAGTGCCCCCCTCTCTCCTTCAGCACAGGCTCCAGATATCAGTTGGGGGTAAACAAGCCCTTTGTGTGTGGCCAGGGCACAGCCTTTACAAATGCAGGTGTGCCCCACTTCCCCTTCTCTCAGCCCAGAAAGACAATTCAAATTGCAGATGCACCTCTGTGACATCTCCACCCTCCCTGTGTACAGGCTGTCTGAAATGTATGCACAAAGCCCAGGTGTCACTCTGCCCCAGATGTGGATTGGAGTCAAGCTGCAAAACACCAGAGTCATAAGCACAGAGAAATGCTTACTTTCTAGAAGTGGCATTTCTATAATGGTAATAAAACATCCACCTACACCAGTAAGCAGCATTTCTCACCACCATTACAACCATAAAAAACATGCCTATGCTACCCTTCATAAATCAGACAATAACCCCTAGTCATAAGGAAGGGCATTTCCAATGCAATTCCATGAGCAAGGCAGCACTCACAGCAGTGAGAAACCAAATAGCCTGTTTGTCACTGTCAGGACAGGCACATGTCCTGCCTTAAACATACAGAGCACCCTGCCCATGGGGCTAGCTAGGGCCTACCTTGAGGGTAACTTACATGTAGTAAAAGGGGAGTTCTGGGCCAGGCAAGAAAATTTAGATGCCAGGTCTCTGTGGCAGATAATTGCGCTAGCAGGCCTGAAACAGGTTTGAAAGGCTACTTCTGTGGGTGGCGCAAGCAGCACTGCAGGCCCAATAGTAGCATTTAATTTACAGGTCCTGGGTATAGGGATACCACTGTACAAGGGACTTACAGGTAAGTTGTATGTGTCAATTAGGTGTAAGCCAATCATACCAACCTTAGTAGGGAGAGCACCTGCACTTTAGCACTGATCAGCAGTGATAAAGTGCTCAGAGACCTAGAGCCAACAGCAAGAGGGCAGAAAAAATAGGAGGAAGGAGACAAAAAGTTTGAGGATGACCCTGAAAAAAGGACCAGGTCCAACACATATCATGTAGTGATCGCCATCAGACATACACACATAAGAAGTCGACCTAACTGCATCAGTAACACAGGGAAGAATGCTATTGTTTAACTGAAATAGGCAATTACAATCAAATTATTTAAGAATACAAGGACTTGACCATGTCTGAGAAAACAAATTAATTCATTGGGAAAATCATTTTAACAAACAACTCCACATAAGAATTGTTTAAAACTGTTTCAACTCTTTCTTGCCCTAATTCTCTTAGACCCACATTTAACTGAAAATCACGGAGCACAACGCTGCGCCAAAATTGTCTCGTTCAGTTCCACAATGCAGGGATGCGCCGTGTTTAATTGAACACAGTACACACCTATTTTGTCCCCTGTGCTGGCACTAGATTGAGCTGCCTAGGGCCAACGCAGGCATCCTTGAACAATGGTGCAAGGATGTCTGAGTTGAGGGATTTGATTGTGTGTGGGAAGGTGACCCTTCCTGCATATAAACAATCACGAATGGCAATTTGGCACTTCTGTGTGTGCAGCACAATGCAACACACACTGAAGTGCCAAAGTATCATTTTGAAATGATTGGTTATGTGCAGAAAGGGAGACCTTCCCACAAATAAACTATCATGTCTATATTTTGCTCTTTCTATGCATGTTGCAGAATGCAGCACATATATAAAAAGCAAAAAATGAGGAGAAATAAAAGTAATACTCCTAGTTGCGCCTTGCTAAAGCCACCCCTGATGTGGCGTTAGATTTGGGCACTGCCTCGGGTTTGTAAATCTGAGGCAGCATCAAAATGCAATGGGTGTTGCTGTGGGACACCTGCAGTAACACCCATTGCACACCCCTCCCATGCAAAGGGCTGCATGTGAAGGGGCTGTATTTACAAGGTAGTGCAAAAGGTAGTACAAAAGAGTAGCTTAACGCCACCTTCTAAATATGATGCAGTGCTTAGCGCCACTGGAGAGTCACGAAAAGTGACGCTCCGGTGGCGCTAGGGGCGCATGAATATGCCCCTAATTCTTTGACACCTAGTCAATGTTTATGCAACTAACCAGCCATTTTTTCGATTTAAAGTTAAGGCATCTTAAGGTGACTTTGATTCCATTTGACACGTTAATCCCTCTGGCTCTGGAACTGAAACCCTTGACACTAGAAATAATCAGCTTGTGAAGTTCCCCCTGGTCACGGAAGACAGAGTGACTAAATTAATTCCTAACACCAAGTGAGGGCCCTGTGGTCCCTTGGCCCCTAAATTCCTCCACAAAATAGTAGGGGCAGTAGCAGCCCCCTCACTACTTTACTGAATAATATTTTTGTTTCTGGACAGTTCTGAACACATTGGAAAAAAGCTTCCATACTCCCTCTGTTTCAGAAATCCACTCTCGATCCCTATGAGGAAAAAACTATCGCCTGATCTCGCGCTTGCCAATGGCTGAGAAAATCCTCAAAAAGCATCCTAACACTGCACTTTCTGACTATTTACAAAAAAACAAAGGCCTACATTATGAACATGGCGGTCTGTTCCGCTCCGCCGGCGGTGGCGGTAGAAACCGCCAACAAAGGGGCGGGGCGGACCGCCAAATAATGAAGCAAATGAAACACACGCATCCCGCGCACCACCCACCGCCAGGAAAGGAGTCCCGCTGACGACGGCAGAGTCCACCCACTATGCCGTTGGAAAGGCCCAACCCGCCCATCAAATTATGAACCACCATTCCACAGCCAGTTCCAGGGCGGGAACCACCGCCACACAAAGCCAGGCGGAAAAGAAACAATTAGAAGGAAACACTCACCGGAGTTCCACAAAACATGCAGCGGCAGCCATGGACAGAGAGCTGCAGATCATGCCAGCGTTGCTCCTGGCCATATATCTACACGATCGAGACCTCCGACGACGATGGTAAGTACCGCAACCTACCACACAAGGGAAGAAAGGGCAAAGTGACATACCCACCCACTCCCCCAACTCTGCAATGCCCCCCAACCCTTCCCAGCAGCACAAGTCAGACACCCCACACCAAGAGGGACGTACCCGACCAAAGGCCACTGCAACTTGACCATAGTACATATAATAGCCCCACACCCATAGATAATTAAAACATACACCAGGGTGAAACTGCGTGCAGCCCAAACAGAGGCCACACAGAAACTTTAATATATAGCTCACTGAGCAAAACAGTGCCAACAGGGCCAATGGCCAGTCCATAAAAAGTAATTTGTCCTTGGCCACAACTGGCCACACCTGACTCCCACAAGTGCTGGGTACTCCACTGAACGGGGCACCATATGGGGATCCAGGTACCTCACGGAAGGGGGGCAGGGGTGGGGATTTTCGACAGGGGTGGGAATTAGACTTGCGTGAGGAGGTTGGAGGGGGGGTGGGCTTCTCCTTTGAAGGGGTGGGGGCTGTTTGGCTCAGGTGGAGCTGGATGCCTTAGGCTCTGAGTGGGCCTTCTTCTTCACCGGAGGAGGGGCACAGGAATGGGAAGGCTGGACCGGGGTGGGCTGTGATGTGGAAGGATTGGAAAGGGCAAGGAGGTGGGCGCGTTTTGGGACAAGACGGGGTGGGCTAGTGGGTTGGAATAGGTCTGCACGGGAGAGGAAAAGTTTTTGGGGAGCAATCGGGTGGGCGTGGATGAGGATGTGGGAGTGGAGGCAGAGGGAGTGGATGTATGGGGTGTAGGTGTGCATGTAGTGGGTGCAGGTGACTGCTCAGTATGCAGTGGTGTGGTGGATGTCTGATGGGTGGGTGTCTTGGTGCGTTTGAGTGTTTTGGGTTGTGGGGGGTGGACACAGTGGGAGAAGACAGACAGCAAGTGTGGATGTATGTTGGGTGGGTGTCTGCAAGTCTGGTGAGTGTGCTGCATGTGTCAACTACAGTGGAGGTGATGAGTGCAGGTGTGGTGTGTGGCGTGCATGTATGGCTGTCTGCTATTGTGGTGAGTGCAGGAAGAGGAGCAGAAACAGTGAGTGTAGGTGCAGTGCATGAGGGTGTGGATGTAGAAGGGACAGACAGGAAGGCGGAAGATGCGGGAACACTGGGGGAAGTGGACGTTGTTGTGTGTGCAGGTATCTGTTGGCTGTGTGAATGCTTGTGGTGGGAGGTGTGGTGATTGTGTTTGGAAGTGTGCTTCTTGTGTGTTGATGTGCCTGTAAGGGGGTCTGATTGTGTGCTTTGGATGGGTGAAGGGAGTGGGGTGCTGGAAGGGGTAGAGGAGGTTGGAGGGGGGACGGAATGGCCAGGGAAACTGGCTGCCATTCAAGAGGAGGCTAGAGCCTGAAAAGATTTCTGTAGGGCAGAAACGGCACCATGAATGCCATCCAGTTAGGTATTGGTCTGCTGCAGCTCAGAATCCAGACCCTGGATGGCATTGACAATGGTTGTCTGCCCTACAGAGATGGTTCTCAGGAGGTCAATAGCCTCCTCTGTGAGGGCAGCAGGGCTGACTGGGGCAGGAGAGGAGGTGCCTGGGGCGAAGGAGACCCCCACCTTCCTGGGTGGGTGGGCACGGGCAACTCAGTGGGGAGCAGAAGGGAGGGTGCAGATGGCATGGGGGTGGCGGAAGATCTCACTGTAGTGGTTTGTCCACTAGGGTCCGCCACCACCGGAGGACCCCCATCGGAGGAGGTCTCAGAGTCAGTACCTCCTGTGGTAGTAGCCTCCCCCGTGGAAGTCCCCTCGCCCTTCCACCCACTGGTCCCCTGGGCGTCCGTTGTCTCTGCCTCGGAGGATCCGTGGGCCGCTGCCTCCCCACTTGCCGGTGCCTCAGCTCCCTCGCCTGATGTTGATGCTGTACCAAACAAACACAAAAGAACAGGGATGGGGAGACAAAACAGGAGAGACACTTGTAAGTAGCTGAATGCTGATACACAATGGCCAGACATACACCTACCCAGCAGACACACCCAACAGGCAGCACCGTGCACTATGGCCATGGCCCTGACTACTGAGCAGTATACTGACCTATACCCTTCCCCTGAAATTGTATTGGAGCTGAGCTAGGTGAAACCTGACAGGGGCACTCCTACACCCTTTGGGGAGCAGACAGTAGCTGGACACCAGTCAAATTCCCTGCTCTAAGCACCATGAGCCCTATCGCACAGACACACATCCTTCCAGGCTGAAGTATGGGCTGTGAGTACTCACCCCCTTTGAGACTGCTGTGCAGCCTTCAAACGCCCATCCAGGTCTGGGTATGCCACCACCAGGATCCTTCGCATGAGGGGGGTCAGTGCCTGACGGGCACCCCTTCCACGTTGAGAGGACTTCCCCAGCTGGGCCTCAGTGATCTTCTGAGCCCAGCTCTGCAGGTCCTCCCACCTCTTTCGACAGTGGGTGATTTGCCGGTTGTAGACCCCCAGGGTCCGTACCTCCTTGGCGATGGCATGCCAATGTGCCCTCTTCTGGTGGGCGTTGACCTAGTAGGATGACACAGAAATGGAACTCAGAGGTCAGGCACCTGCACGATGGCAACAGCTGGCAGATTGTCAGACATAGGACAGACAGTAATCCGAGACATGCAGGACAGTGGAACGCAGATTTCCATGCTCCAAGGCCCATCCTGGCTCACAGGAGCTCAAATATGGGCAACCCACTCCATGCATTACTCACACAGTGCCCCCCAAACCCGGACTCACCTGTACCTCTGTCCGTCCGTAGAGTCTGCTGTACAGGGGCAGGACTCCTTCCACAAGTTTCTCCAGTTCTTCGTGGGTTTCGGCCGGGGCCCTTTCCCCTGCACCACGTGGAACATCCATAGCCAGAGGCAGGCCACAGCAGTACACAGAGTGGAGTACCTGTCCGCACAAGATCAGGGAGTCAAGTAATCAAACGATGACGAATGCACGTACGTTCCGTGGCGGTATGCACCGTCACTGCCAGCGGCATACATGATACGCCAGGATTCCCCATTGGCATCCATGTTAGCCAAGGAGGGTGCGAACAGCGGTCAACACCGCCGTACGCTGTGACATCAACCGCTAGCAGTATTAGGTCACTTCCACAATGAAGGGGCAGAACTACAGTGGGCAGACATTTTGCCATCACCTACACATCTTGAAATTCATAATACCGGGCCTACTAGCCATATGAAGCACCTAGGCCTCTATTCATTGAGTATATATACACACATGATTTACTCCGTTCCCTCCTAGTGATGTACATGTACATCTGTCAGGTTGCAGTTATTGTACAGACACTACTATGAAGAATGCACTGCATGTCTGTAGCAAATCTGCCAGTGTATGTGTGCACATCACTCCTTTTTTTCTTACCCCTCATAGGTACCGACCCTTGGGAGTGGAAGGGCACAATCGGTGTACAGACCACTTGTGGATATGGGGACCATGGTGGAGCATCAGATCGTAATCACCTGCAGACTCACATGTGCAACTATTCAGGACCTATGTGCATTACTGGATCCTGCACTGAATCCCAGAAATTGCAATCAGAATGCCATTCCAACTGAAGTGCAGGTGCTCTCCGCACTCTATTTCCTGGCCACAGGCTCATTTCAGTGACAGTGGGCATGGGTGCTGGTTTCTCACAGCCAATGTTCAGCCAGGTACTGACAAGATTTCTGAATGCATTTGTACAACATCTGCAATCCTATGCATGATTCCCCCAAAGTGCTGACCTCCCTGCCATCAAGTCTGACTTCTATGCCATTGCAAACATTCCCCACGTCATAGGTGCCATCGATGGCACCCATATAGGTATCATCCCCCAAAGAGTGAGTGAACAGGTGTACAGAAACAGGAAGAACTTTCACTCCATGAACATCCAATTGGTATGTACTGCAGACCAGTACATATCCCAAGTGAATGCCATGTTTCCGGGTTCTGTCCATGATTCACCTGTTTTGAGGAACAGTAGTGTGCCACAGAAGATGGAACAACTACAAGAGGACAGAGGGTGGATCATAGGTACGTTTGCCTGTCACTAACTGACACATTGCAGAAAACCAGCCTGTCTGACTAAGGGACATTACAATGACAACTCTGTATTGACCATTTCTCTTGGTGATTCTGGCTATCCAAACTTGTGTTTGCTCCTGACACCAGTGAGGAATCCCAGGACGGACACAGAGAGGAAATGCAATGAGGCCCATGGACGTACTAGGAGGGTGATAGAGCGTACTATAGGTCTCCTGAAGGCTAGATTCTGGTGCCTACATATCTCTGGGGGTTCCCTGGCCTATGGGCCTGATAAGGTGTGTAGAATAGTGGTGGCCTGCTGCATGCTGCACAACGTGGCTGTGAGACATTCTATCCCCCTTTTGGAGGTGGAGGGTGCTATAGGTCCTGATCAGTTACCTCAGAGAGGTGAGGAGAGTGATGGTGAGAATGAGGAAGTGGAAGATGTCAATTCCAGGAACCAACTGATACAACTCTACTTCCAATAACTGTGTGGGACGTAAGCCTGTAATTGTTGTTAGTGACTGATACTGTAAGTGCGCCATGTCATATATGGGGGATTGGTCATGATAGGCGAGACATGGACCTCTTCAGCATGGTACTGACAGACAATATATGCATTACCTCCTTGCCTAATACGAAACAAACATTACCACCCCCAAGTACAAATTGACAATAAAGTTGTTCCCTGCCAGTTGCATCCATACTCCACTTTGTTCAACATTGAAGACAGGGGACAGTGTTACAGGTGAGAAATGGTGTTTAATGGCCGAATACAGTGAAATGTGCTATGTACAGTGATAGAAGTCGTAAGGGTTGTGTGTCCTCAAAACCGACTTGGTGGCAACCCTGTTGGATGTCATAGGGGGGTTTTATTTGTAGCATAGTACTTTATTTAGCCCTCAGCTAAGTGTAGTTGGTGAATGGGTGGTTGCTTTGCAGTAGTAGCAGTGCCAACTGTTGGAGTGGGACTTGTTCTTAGCTGGGTTTCCAGTGCCATATCTTGGCCTAAGACTATGTTTGGGCACCTGCAGTGGAGCTTCTTGAGGTTTCATGGTTGGCCCTTTTGATTCCTGGGAGGGTATTTCCTGTGCTGTTTCTGCTGCTTGGGTCATCTGCTGCTGGTTGTCTAGGGCTGTTGTGGGGGCCTCTTGTTCGGTGTGGGTGTCTGACTGTTTGTTGACCAACTGCAGCAGTGCTCCAGCAATGGTGGCCATTGAGGCATTGTGTTCTTTCCACTGCTCCATGGCCTGTTGGTGTTCCAGCTGCATTCTCTGACTTTTGCTCCAAGGTGGATACAATCTGTGCCAACCTGTCTTGGGTATGTTGGTATGCCCCCAATACCTCTGCAATGATGTCCTGGGCTGCTGCATCCATCCGGTGCCCTACCCCCTGACCCACTGGGGCACTTGACCTTGGCCTGTCCCCCTGTGTCCCCTGCGCAGGTCTTGATGTGCCACTTGTACTGGGGCCCTCGCCTTCCTGCATGTTGGGAGTGGGAGACTGTGGCCTCTGTAGCTGTGTTTCACCTGCCTGTGCCCTGGGTCCACTGGTGTGGGTACACCTCTCCTGGCCTGCTGGTCTTGACTGGGTGTTAGGGGTGACAGTGGTTTCCTGGGTGGGGCTGCTGCATGGTGAGCATCCAGGGCTGTGTGAGGGGCCTGCCTGCTCATCAGTGTCCAAGGGTTGTGATGTGCCTCTGTCTCCCTGGAGTGCTGTGGCACTCCTTGTCCCCTCCATTAGGGTTGCATGGGTGGTGGTGCCTGTTGGGGACATAGACATGTCTGTTACATATGCATGAGGGTTTGAGGTGTACTGAACTGTGCAATTGCAATTGTGTGCTGGTGTGCCTTACAGTGGCCTTCCAGGGTGCCTTTGTGATGTGGTCATTGCATTTAGGGGCAGTGATGGGGTTACATTGTGTTGGGGGTTATTATTCCATTGTGGGTACGTGCAGGGGTGGGTGGCTGTGCACAGCGGGAGTGATGTGGGCCTGGTAGAGAGTTGTGGGTGATGCAGGGTGTTGGATGTGGTGGGTAATGGCTGGGTGGGGTGTGGGTTTAGGTGGGTGTGGGTGAAGTGGGGTTGCATTACAGGTATGGTGTATATGGGTTAATTGTAGATGACTTACCCAAGTCCATTCCTCCAGTGAGTCCAGTGAGTCCCTCTGGGTGCAGGATGGCGAGTACCTTTCCTCTCAGTCGGTGTAGTCGGTGGTGTTGGTGGCGGTCCTCCCCCAGTCTTCTGCATTGCGATGTGGTGCCTGGATGCCATGGCCCTGACCTTCCCCCGCAGGTCATTCCATCTCTTGAGGATGTTGTTCCTGGTACGTGGATGGTGTCCCACTGCATTCACCCTGTTGACAATGGTCTGCCACAGCTCCATTTTCCGCGCAATGGGTGTGTGCTGCACCTCGGACCCGAATATTTGTGGCTACACCTTTAGGATCTCGTCCACCATGGTCCTTAGCTCCCTTTCGGTGAAGAGTGGATTTTTGGGGGGGACATGGTGAGGGTGGTGGATGGCGTCGGGACTGGGGACGGGGTTTGGGTGCTCCTGTGTGGGTCGCTATGCGTGTCCTGTCTGCTGGTGTTCTCTGTCTGGCTCTGGTGCTCTCTGTCTTCTGGTCCTGGTTTTGTTGCAAGGGATTGTGAGGTGTGTCTGGGGGTGTTTTATGGTGTTCTGGATGTGTGTCAGGTGTGTGGGTCCTAGGCCTAGCCAATGTGTGCACTGGTTGCTGTTGGGCCCACTTGCCGCCCGTGGCGGTCGCAGCCGCCAATGGACTCGACCTCCACTGTCCGCCGAGGTGATTTGTGCATCATTATTTGGAGGGCGGGATGTCCGTGTGCTTGGTGGTGGCGGGGTGGGGTGGGCTGGGATTTGCGAGGGTTGGGTTTTTCTATCATTATATGGCGGGTTTCGATTCGCCGCCGCCGGCGGGATTCTGTTCACCGCCGCCACGGCGGTTGCCCGTCTTTCCCGTCATGTTCATAATGACCGCCAAAGTCCTACATGGGTCTCAATATGGTTTTAGGAAAAAACATAGCATAGAATCAGATCTGCTACCTGCCACCAAAGAGATCAGATCTATCATGGACAATGGAGAGAAGGCTGCGGTGATTCTTTCAGACCTATCCCCAGCCTTCCACACAGTGAGCCACTCAGTTCTCATTGACCACCTAGATAAAACATGGGTTGGCAGATCAGAGTTAGACCTGCTTCTTGCCTTTTTCTCTAATAGAGACCAATCTGTATCTCTGGGACAATTCATGTCCAACTCATTCTCATTGCCCTGCAGCGTCCCTCATGGGTCATCACTGAGCTCGATTCTCTTCAATGTATATGTAGTTCCCCTAGCCAGGCTGATACATTCCTTCATGGGGTGGCAGAAGTTTTGTTTTCTCTACATGCAAACTCTAGAATAAAATGCCTTTGCATCTAAAACAAATCTGTCCAATCTGTACTCTTCTAGGAAACAACTTAAACCCTGGCTTTTTGCACTCCACTATTAGTCTCACTCTGAAATGATTCTTACATTTGCAAGCGCCAAGACCCTCAAGCATTACGTTTTCATTATCATAACTTCCAAAATCTGGTTCCATCGTTGATTCAATTTCATCATTGATGTGGTCACATCTTACTTTTGCCAAGCTTGACAAACACAACTGGTGGACATTATGGAAAAATGCAGAAATTGTACCAAAAACAACTTTAAAACTCCTTGAAAATGCAGATTTACTTTTTTGACAAAAACTGGTGTCTTGATTTTTTAAAATTTGCCAATTTTCAATAGTACTTGGACCTGATTTGTGTTATACTTTAACTTTTAATTTTAGCAACATCACACATCTTCTCCAGTTGTACATACGATAACTTGTTGGGAAACCAATTAGGAGTCAACCCAATCCTTGATCTCCTCCTTTTAAAAGGTTTGAACGATGAAAACCCAATGGAATTGTGGGGATTATAATGATAAGAACATATTAATTTGGCCACATGATTCTCATCCTTGATACCAGTTTTAATGACTGACTGAATAGCTTCAATAAACAGCCTGTTAAATCTCTCAACTATCCACAATCCACAATAAATCTAGAGATAAAAGTGTATGTTGATCCATTGCTTGCAACCATGTTTATTCTGAAATACTCAACACATTCCTCAACATGTACACTCAACTGCAACTTCCCACTCTGCTGAGATAATCTTGATAAACAATCTGCTCTGACATTTTCATTGCCAGGCAGCTAAAACACTGAAAAGTTATATTCATCCAGCCGTGCTAAAATCCTTACTGAACGTGAAGATGCTTTTCTAATACCATTGCTTTTAAAAAAACCTAACAAACATTTATGATCAGTTCTAATAGCAAATGGTTTGCCTCAAATATATGTTTTAAAGTTCCCAACACTCCACACACACATCAAGCCTTCCCTTTACATGGAATATGTAGATTCTGCTAATGTAAGAGATCTGGATGCAAAAGCAATAGTAACCTCCTTCGCATGTTTGATTTGACTAAAAACAGCACCAATTCCAACTACACTGTCATCAACTGTAATTATACACTTGCCATTTTGGGAGTATGAACTTAATGGTGCAGCTTCCACAACAACAATTTTAAGGTTTGAAAATGTCACATTATGCTCATCAAACCATTCATAATTAACTACTTTCTTTGAGTAGACTCCTTAAAGGTCTGCTCTTATAGAAACATTTTGAACAAAGTGTGAATAAAATTCACATAATCCCAACAACAATCTCCTGTGATCCTTGTTGATATGAGTAATCACAAGTTGTACATACTTCTTTAAGTTTTCTTTTGGAAAAATGACATCTTTTGAAATTTTGTGACCTAAATATTCTACTTCAGCTGCATAATCTTACATTTATCCAGTTATACTGTCAATCAGTTCTCTTTTAACTTGGACAGAACTCTTTCCAAAATACAGCCATTCTTCTCTACAGATTCCAAATACACAAGATTCTCATCCTGGAACACGACCACTCCTCTAGTTCCCCAAACAAAATTTACAGGAGCTTTTAGAAAACTGCAGCGGCAAAAGCCATTCCAAACGGCATCTAAGTGAACCTATAAGCACCATCAGGTGTCATAAAAGGGTAATGTGAAGTTACTCTTGAGCTAACTCAATCTGGTGGTATGCCGATTTCAAATCCAAACACATTAGCCCCTTTGAGGTAAGCTAACAAATCTTGAACATGTGGTGCACGTATCTGCAAAAGCAGAGAAGGCGGCTTGAGTCCTAATGAATGCCATTAACACCTTCTGCTATGATCGATACAGGCAAAAACATTTCAACCTCATGGACCAGGTACATTTATTTCCCACTGTTTTTATTCTGACAACAGGGGATTCATTAAACTGAGCTTGTCCACCTTGTAGGTAGTTTTCTTCCTCACACACACCTTTCCTCTTTGCATACCCTCACAACTTCCCAGATTAGACTAGTGACATAGCTTACTTACTACATATTATCCCCATAAGCTCCCCTATACTTTGAAGGATAGTGGATTGCATCTACTCCTTGGGAGAAATGACAGGAGGGGTCCAATAATGAAGCATGCCACCCATTCGATTGGTGAGGGGCTTCATCTTTAGTCAGGAAGGGTTTCCCTCTAAACCATACTAGAATTAGGATCTAGTTTTCATGTTATTTCAAGTAATGGCAATATGTATAGCATACCTGCTATAGACCAGATGGTCTTTAGTATCATATCCAGACAGAATTTGATTTCTCTCTGTTATACCTAGTCTACTTTTTCTTTATCATCAACTTTTTCCAGTTAGGCAGACACCATGCACTATTAACAGATCTGTTTACCTATGTGAAAATATTTGGAATTTTTGTTTGAACAAACATGTAGTGCTGATTAGTTGAAAGCCTTTGTTTCCTGTTAACCTCAAGGTTGTCTAATATGCTTGCTTGTTGTTTATTTGTTCAACTGCCCTGCAGCCTAAGAAAGGGTCTCATTTTCTGCCCCAATTTCCTGCCAGCACTAGCCTTCAAATTGACAGGAAACATTCAGTATACTTCAGGAGGGCTCCGTTGCCTAATGTTTTTGTTTGCTCAATTTTCTAATTCTTGGCCCAGTGTCTTGCGGAAGACAGTCTTCTAACTGACAGGAAACACTCATTAATCTTACAGAAGACCCCATATTACCACTTACCTGACGGCTATAAATATTCCTTTATAAACACAGCCTCCTGCTTGACTTTGTCAATCTGTCTGAAGATATACCTGTTTCTCCTGTCAGCTTCATCATTGAGTTCAAAGCCCTGCTGCCTGCAACAAGAGTAGTTCGGACATCTTCACATGGAAGCTGGGTGCCAGCAACTCCTCTTCGAACTATGGCCTTTCATGATGATTTTAAACAATCTTGAACCTTGGAATTTGGTCATTCAGTTGGCACTGCCGGGCAACTATTGCCTTGACTACAACAATCATTCTCTTACCACGGTTCAATGCTCCAATGATTATGCCCGATCACATGGACCTCAGATTAGTGTGCTAACCAGGCACTTCTAGTTTGGCATTACCTTTGTTCTTCAAGGACACCAATCAGTGTAATTTTGAATAAGAAATACTAGCCTAAAGGAAAAGGTCTAGCTGTGTGAAGGAACACAGCGCTAGGGATAAAGATTTCAGAATCATCTGAGCAAAGGCTAAAGAATAAGCACTCAGTATTGAGGCATGGTCAGCACTCAAGGGGCCCTTGACATAGACTCAAGTTTCATATAGGCATTCTTGTTTGGCATGATTCATTAAGGACTCGGACTTCAGGCTGAATGTATGATTGAAGTTATTGTGTTCTTGTTCGCAGAGTATGTCTCCTGGCTGAAGGAGTGGGCATTGCCACTAGAACAGGGCTCCTGGTGAAAAAGTCATAAAATCCACCCACCTGCCTATCTTTTCATAAGAGCTCCAGATATGCCAGAACCATCTCTCTCTCTCTCACTCTGCCCCCCCAAATCCTACTTGCTCCAAAGGTTATTCACCTGTATCAGTCATCTCTTCCGATACAAAGTATTAACCTCAAGGGGAAGTGGTAGAAGAACTTTGCTTTGGCAGTATTCCTGGGAATTCAGGTGAGCGGCCCTTAGTGTGACTCTCTTTCGTTCTCTCCCTCTCTATATCCCTCTCTCTCTCTCAGTCTCCCTCTTTCTGTTTCTCTTTCTCTTTCTATCTCTCTTTCTGACTCTCTAGCTCTCTCTTTCTCTCTTTCTATATCTCTCTACCACACCCCATTGTTCAACTACTTTTCTCGACACAGCATTTCTATGGGGCTGTTGGGGCATTTCTCACTTGGAAACCCATAGTGGGTCAGTAGCAAAATTTAGCTGAACACAACATTGTTATTTGAATCGTTTATAAACAAAATTATAACAAACACCTGATAGACCAGAGCCTGATGCAACTTAAAGTACATAGGATGCTGTTCTAATCAGCCCCAATCTGCTTCAATGCAACCACAATGTATATGATAGGGTTTAATGACATTAGGACAGATGGTTAGTTCTGCAAAGAACCTCAGTGAGTTACTATACCCCTTTTTGTAACTGAACCAGAACAAGGGCACTCTTTCACTGTGTTGAGGGTATAATTTGAATAATAAAAGTTTATTTGAAAATGCAACATCTTAAGTGATCCGACAATTTACAGTTTGGAGACATTCGCAGCTTTTAGCCCGAAAAGCAATGTGAGAAATGATTCAAAGTGGCCAAGTGTTTTGGACTCAGGGTCTCTGACCATTCCGTCTACTGTTTTATGAAATATCAAATTAAGGAAATTGGAAGATTTGGAAGCATTGGCACGCATTACATTCATAATCCTCTTTATGCAGGAAAAGCTTTAGCTCTTAATTGCATATCAATGTTAAGCTGTGCAGAGCAATGGAAAAATAATTGATGTGACAATCTTGCACGGACACAAAAAACAAATTATTATTTTCACAGTAAAAGTAAGAACTTGTGTTAAACAAAACACACACATTTTTAGGTGTCATTCTAACACAAGTATGCTATTTAAATAAACAGTCACATTGACCACATTAATGTGTCAAGGCCTAAAACATTTATTAACATCTTTATTTATGCAGGGAACTAAAGGACTGATAGCGGCACATCTCCGAATGGTTTCATTTGCAGTGAATGTTGTGGAAGCGATTATTAAAGTGTGACATTTTAGTAGGAAAAAGGTCCCCTGAATAGCCCTGGAGATAAGTTGCCCCTGCCATGAATTTCCCATTACAAATAACTGCCACTTGATACTTCACTTCAACCATGTGATACTTGGGTCACACATGCGTCTGGACCTCATGTGGTAAGATGTGAGTTGTGTGTGAATGCTCTTCTTGACTGTTGTCACTCAGGAAACCATTGTGATTCCCTGCCGTAGAACAGAACATGTGCTGGATACATTAATTTTTGCTCCTTCCTGTTTAACACCTCATTCAGAATTGTTCCAACTTTCTCTAGATTTTCAAATGTTGTTATGCATTTGAGATTGTAGGTTTTATGGTATTCCTGAACAATCCAGTAAGTCTCAGGGGTTTGGTAAACTTTTGAAACCGGAGCATTTTTCTTCACCTGATCACCAACATGGAAATCTGTGACCGACACTGTCTTGTTTGCACTTACTGTCCACCTTGGACACAAGATTTTATTGGTTCGTCTCCCTCTATAAATCATAATGGGAACTTTCTCAGTAGGTAAATAAGAGCCCATTCTATATGCTATTAATCATATTGGGAGTACTCTCCAAATTTTCCCACAGCTCTTAGTCTGCTGTATACTCCCTCTCTTATGGTCTCATTAAAAGTCTCTACCATACCATTTATTTCAGGATGATAGATTTAATTTCTCCTAAGTTCAATGTCACGATCTGACAGAAAAGCTTCAACCTCCCTGAAAACTAGCTGAACGCCATTAGCTATTGAGAACTTAGAAGGACACTAAAATCTTATAAAAATATCAATCAGACATTTAATGACTGCAAATATTATAATGACTTCCACGCAGGGTATATCAGGCCATTTCAAATACCTGCTAACATATACTAAAATATAAGGTGAGGAACGTTCTTCAACCAACAAGCGCGTGATATTTGAAGCAATGTCATCCCAAACGCTAAAGAGAAGGTGATAAAATACCATCAAGGGGAGTATGAGTTTTGCATGCTTTATTACTACCACTGAATCTTATGTCCCTCATGAGCCAACTGTTTAGGTTTAGAGCACACTCTGTAAGAGGTACCAGTATATACTCAGTCTTGTGTCCCTGAATATCGGTCCCTCACATGCTAGTAATTCTTTGTTAACATTCCAAAACAACCTTCATTCAAATCCCTTATTTTTGTCAATAAAGATAATTTAACAATTGTTGCAAAAAGTGGAAATCTCTCTTACATTGCAGCCAGGGGGCTAGTTTGGTCAGTATGATTGGGGGGGCGGGGTTAGCTTCAGATTTCTTGACAATCATGATGGCACAGGATGTTAAAATACATTGGGGCAGATTTCAGAGCCTCTAGCGCCACCTTACTACCTTAGCACCACTATAGCATCATTTTTGTTATGCTAAGGAGGCGCTAAAGTGGCATTTTTCCTGCACCATATTTACAAAGTGGTGCAATACATGCCTGCGCTAGGCATAATGTATGCAAGGGGGTGCATTCCCCGTTAGGGAGGCCTGAAAAATGGAGCAAGAAAATCTCAGAGATTCCCTTGCGCCATTTTCTTCAGCACTTTTAACGCCTGCTCAGAGCAGGCGTTAAAAGGGGGCTTACATTATTTATAATGGGCCCCTATGCACTCTGCAGGTGTAGTGCCAACATTTTCACACTACTCTTACAGAGTACATTCATAGCGTGAAAATACATTACGCTATTGCCTTCTACCCTGCACCATGATGGGCCGTATTTTAAATACGGCGCACACATGGCGGTGGTAGTAGGGGCTCTAAGGGGCGCAAGTAAAGTGGCACTGCACTAGGTGCAGTGACACTTTTCGTAAATCTGCCCCATTATACAAGCAAGGCGCACAAGAAGGGTGTAAGAGGCAGTGTAAAGAGAGAGGAAAGCGAATTGGTGGATGTACTAAGTGAGAGAGAGAACATTATTGTATGAAATAACCAACATTTTTGAAGTTTTGTAGTTATCCTACCTGTTGTACCTGGCCCTTTTTGTAGGGTCATCACAGGATTTTGCCTTCATCAGCCTTCCTGTGCTGAACTTGTTTTTGTTGGCTTTAGGATCTGTGCACTTTCTCACTCCTAACCAGTGGAAGGTGCTTGCAATCTCTCCCTAAAACATGGTAATGGTAGCCTCCGCCTAACTGGAACATTTAATTTTCTTACACATCCCTAGTAAGTGATGCTACCTGTACCTATGGCCAGTAAATTAAATACTACTAGTGGGCAGCACCCTCCATTGTGCCACACACTAAAGAAGCCTATTAAAGCATTTCCAAGGCCTGCCACTGCAACCTGTTGGGTAGGTTTAAACTGCCATTTCAACCTGGCAAAATAAACCTTTTGCCAGACCTAAACCTTCCTTTTTAATACTTAAAAGTCACCACTAAAGGCTTGTAGGGAGAGGTGCATGGTATTTACAAAGTAGAACATGTGAGATTAAGCTTTACATGTTCTGGTACTGAAAAACACCTGAAGTCATTTTTCACTGCTACAAACCTGGCTCTCCAATAGGCTAACAGTTGTTTGCCTTATTGCACTTAATAAGTGCTAAATTCAGATTGGGATCAGATGGAGAAATTATGTTTACACTCAAATGAGTTGTAATCTAAAATCATTGTTAAATGGTAAGTCAGATTTTAAGTTATGATTTTGATAATGTCACTTTTTGAAAGTCAGCCGTTTCCTGCCCAAACCAACTGTGCTTTTCTATCACTGTCCTGGGCCATATGATTCTAAATGACCCTGCTGTTGTTGGTTGTATATTGCTTTCACATAATGAGACAAAGGGAGACCAGGTGTATGGGGAGAGGGTCTTCCTGACAGGATGGTTGGGGAGAAGATGTACCCTGCCCTGATTACATTTCAAAACGTCCTGCCTACAGAACACACTAGGGAGCCTGACACCAGGACTGCCGCAGTCTATGTCACCCCAGGCAGTTTGGAACCAGGACCAGGAGAAAGGGGAGAATTGACCTGAACCAGTTTCGGAGGCAGGTCAGGGAATTCCCCCACACAAATGGCTAGCACCAGGCATAAACATTGAACATTCAGAAACTACCTTCAGAACACTCCTGGACAACTGGAAGATTTAGAAGAAACTGTCCTGCACTCTGAAGAAGGAATCCATTGCTTGCCTTGAATCCAGAGTGACTCCAAGGGTTCAGAGAACTGACCTCCTCTGTAAGATACAGGCACACAACAAGCTTTTAGAGGCCTTCTTGCAACTTCCTTGCTGACCAGCAGTATCTTGACCTGCCTGGATGTGCCTAAGCCCTCCTGCTGACCTCTGCTGGAGTGAGTACAGATCCCCATGATGCCACCCCCCCCAGGTCCTGCTGGACCCTTGGCTGACATCAGTGAGAAATCATCAAGAAAAGGTGAGAATCCTTAAGATCAGGCTTCTTGTGATCACAAAGGGACCTCTTTGTGCTGGGTATTGACCACCCACAACTACTGCCAAAGGGAAGCACCAGCAGGACCTTGTCTTCTCACCTACAGTGACCATCCACAATGACTGCAACACAAGACCTGCACTTCGCACCAGTAGTGATCATATGCCTGAAACCATATGAAAAGTTAAAAATATTGCCTCACACAATATTCACAACAATAATACAAAAATATTTACATAATCATTAATAAGCATAAAAATAATAACTTTTTACGTTGAACCAAACATTACATAAACATTAAACAACATGTGCATATGTTTTAACAATAAAAATATTACATCATCAAAATAATATTAAATCACCCAAAATAAAAATATAACTGAATACATAACAGCATGAGTTGAAACAAATTTACATAAACTACAAACATTTATACAACAATCTAAATATATTTTAAAAATATATATATATATAGACCAAGCTAAACCTCTCTGAAGAGATGTAATGACATTGAAACCCATGTCAGGGTTGATTCTGCTCATTCCAGGTTGGCTTGAATGGTATTTTACTAGTCCAAAACTGTAATACTGTGCCTGGAGTGGTGAAAGGCTTTTGTCAATTTACAGCTCAGCAAGGATGGCCCTGGGCCAATCCCATCCTCAAAGACTTTGCTGTACAAATGGCAAAAGAGTTTGTCGCTTTCTAGCTCAGCGTGGATAGCACTGTGCTAATCCCATGCTTAAAAACTTTGCTAGAAAAACAGGCATTTGAGGTCAGCAAATCTAGAGTGTTGCTGGTGTTGCAAGGTGCTTCTTACTAGATCTGCTCCCTACCTAAACTTGAGAACTACCCAGAGTTCTTTCTTCTGTGTGTGTGTATATGTACATATATAATTCAGAAGTATCTAACAACATGTTAAACATCATAAATAATAAATACATTTCCTTTTACCATACAAGGACATAACTGAAAAAAAAAGCAAACCAAAGCTGAACTAACCAATACAATTAAACTTTAAACAAGTTAAACCAGTACAATCACACACACAATAGAGAAGGATTGGGGACACAGGGACTGTGCCTCAGTTTGAGCATACTGGTCGGAAAGTATACAATTGCAAAAAAGGTTCTCTCTTTCTTGCATTTATGGACCTACGTCGTGCTTTTGATCTTGTGAATCTCTTCAAATTGTGGTTTACTTTATCTGAGATGGGTACGTCCAAACCTTTGATTGATTCCTTACATGCACTTCATTCTGGAGTATTGTCCAAGGTAGGTATGGCACAAAGTGGATGTGTACTGGCGCCTTTGGGCTGTCTAGAGGCATGAGACGAGGTTGTGTCTTGCCACCAATTTCGTTCCTTTTATACATTAATTGTCTGACACTCTTTTTATCAGCTGAGGGAATGGACCTTCTGAAGGTAAATTTGACCCCTGTTTTAGCCCTGCTTCATGGAGATGATGCAGTATTACTTTCCTGCACACCCGATGGCTTACAGCGGCTAATTAAGAACTTTGTCCTGTTTATGGAAAACCTTAAACTCAAAAGCAATACATCCAAAACTCACTCTATTGGGGGCAGGCAACAAAGTATCAAAGGCAGACCCATATCTATCAATGGAAATCTCATTACACAGGTGACTGATTTCCCTACTTTGGCGTGACCTTTGACTCTAGAAGCAGTTTTTTATCGTGCATCTCCAATCATTGCCTTTGTTTTAACCATTCATATGGGGCTTTGCATGATATGTGTTGAAAGGTTCGTGGCAAACCCAATTTACCCTTTTTATTTACCTATTTTATTTATATAAAATGAATGACATGTGTACCTGTCCTGACCTATGGGGCTGGAATATGGGGTTTTTGGGAATGCACCAGGTTACTACAGGAGGTGAATCATTTTTGCAGGCACCTGCTGAGAGTAGACCAAGATAGCCTACATCATTTTCACATGAGGAACGGGGCCTGGCCTATGTGGCTGACCTGCTGGGGTTCACCTCACTCATCCTTTGGCCCACAATTTGGAGCAACAAGAAAGCATTTTTCAACCATGAAGTTATTACTAGTTGTCTTGCTTCTGATTTTGGGCTTAGGATCCCGTGGTTGAGCTATGTCAAGAAAACTGTTGTAGCTTTAGGCAGACCTGAACTGTTTGCATCACCACACACTATGAAGCGAGGAAAACAAACCAAGGTGAGGGACCTACACTTGAAGTTTGCAGTAGCCAACAGATAGAGTAGAGACCTGACCACTGTGAGAGACTTGAGGCCTGATTACGAGTTGAGTGGTTGAACCGCCACATCTCCAATACGGCAGTGGTGAGGTGGCCATCAAGGTGACGGCATAGGATGTTTCCACCAGGCTTACCAGCTGAAATGTCGTATTACGATGTTTCTGCCGATCAGCCCGGTGGAAACAATGCAGCAGGGAGCTGAGGGCGATGCCGTCACACACAGCTGACAGTATGCATTCCAAGGGTGCTGACAGGCGGGCCCCTACAATTCTTACAACATGGTCGTGGCCAGTTCAAGGGCCCCCTTGTGGCCCCCAACTCCACCTTTCTGACAGTCTTTTCATGGCAAGGTCTCCACCATAGAAAGGCTGGCGGAACGGAAAGTCATGATCAGTACAGTGGTGCCGAATTCAGCACTGCCGTGGCTGACCACAACCTTGACTGCTGCCAACCTGTTGAGATCCCTGATCCTGGTGGAAGCAATGGTCTCCTGGCAGTCTGACCACAAAAATTGTAATGAGCTGCAAGTTTGACAGTCCAAGACCACTAAACTCGTAATGAGGCCCTTAGTCACAATCCACATGGGCATAAGCACCGAGCTATACCTGTACTGTGAAAAAATTTTTGGAAACAGGCACTTCTGACCAAATATGACCTAGGCTTCATTAGATGCCATCTTTGTCAGTCCAATATAAAATCTATTCTGATTTGCCTGTGTAATGAATCCTCCCCTCAATCTTTGGTTCACTACTTTCCTTTCTCAAAATTTTATCAGACGGCCAGGCCTAAATACCTGGCACATGGTTTAAAACTACATGGATTTTACCAAGGTAGATCAGATTTTTATTTTCTTTGCATGTTGTCTGATCCACAAATGTGTTATGCCATGGTAAGTTCCTTGAAAAAGGGTTTGCGCAAAAGAAAATTAATGGACATCCAATGACGCTTCTTAATGTATCTATGCACTCTATTTACTCACTCACAATTTTCTTTTAAACACATGATCTTATTCATGTACATTTTATCCTTAGAAAGCTACTGCCTGATCCAATGTCTTCTATATTACATATTTTATATCAATTGTAGCACACACTTCTTTTAAAGTATTTTAATGTTCCTAGTGCTCTAGGCAGGGTTTTTCAGATAACTGATTAATGTGTAGGAGAGTTTTCCATGTCTAAGCAGGAATTATTGCAGGAGACTGTGCTGTATATTTTGTTCTTTTATGATTGTATTTGAATAATCAAATAAAGATTTATTTGATTTGACATACACAATTAAATCGACAATACAAAAGACACACCTATGTGATCAACCTAGTAATCCAGGAACAACTAAAGCTGCAGGAAGAGAAAACCGCTGAATTCTCAGACCAGAATCTGAAAACAGAATATATAAATATATCGACAACTACCTTGCAAAGTAAGTAAAACCTCTATTTAAACTAAAACTTATTTTTAGATTAAATTAAAACAGCAAAATAACAAATAAATAACAAAAAAACTCAACAACTGCTATCTTTTTACATGGACTTACTAAAAGAAAATACTAGAGCATCAAGAAGTACCAAGAAAGAACAACAATCACAAACCAGAACAAAGACATTTAAAAGTAAGCATATGTAAATTATTATAAAACAGAAACTCACCTTAAAACAGACAAAATAAAGCTTAACAACCTCATAATCTGCAAACTATAAACTAATACATATTTAAAATGAAACTGATGCTCTCTTTCTACCAACAGAAAAGAAAACTTCTGCTCCACATCACAATACTGCAGAAAGAAAAACTAGAAAAAAGTGTGAAACATCTATGAGGAATATACATGTAAGCATAAATAAGAAAGCAAATTGCATATTTACATATGTAAATAACAAACATATAAACATTTTAAAATTGCAGTTTTTTATACAATTACACCGTTTTCAAACATAATCACAAAAAGAGCAGGATATATAACATCACAGAAAGGAAAACAATTATTATGTCAAATAGGCATCACCAACAACTAAGAAAGTAAATTAATTGAAACTGTGAATTGAAAATTTACTAAATGTTGATCTTACGCATACTATGTAAGGGCCACTACAAAAGATGATATTGTAATTAATGTAACCACCCCTCCTAATATGACAGAAACAGAAGTAAGGGAGGTATTGTAGAATAGGACAGGCAAGCACTAGCTTCCTGGAGCACACAGCAAAAGTCCTGAAAGATATACTCCCTGAAGTCCCTGAACATATCATAGACCTATACCCACTTTAAAATGTTTAATTGAATGAATTTAAAAAAGCAACCAGTAATACACCCCCTGTCCCTAAACAGTACCAAGACACAGAAATACCTGAACACTTAGAAATCACACATAATGAGGAACATGTCCTGTCATGTGCCAACCTAAACAATGACAGACAAATCCTAATACTTTCTATAGCAGATAATTTACTAATTGAAATCACTTTCTACCAATGAAATGAACAAAAACAAAGCCCATAATAGATTACCTTGAAGACACTTAGGGCCAGATTTGATAGAAAATGACGGTGCCCAGCGCTGCGCCAAATTTGGCAACGTTGCGCACCATCATTTTCAAAATTCAGGGATGCAAGGTATTTACCAGAATACGGCGCACACATCGAAAGAGCAAAAATTTAGGAGAAATTAAAGAATTTCTCCATCTTATGCCATGCTAACCCCACTCCTGGTGAGGCGTTAGATTTTGATGCTGCCTCATTTTCACGAAAACTCGTAAATCTGAGGCCGCATCAAAATGCAGTGGATGTTGCTGTGGCCACCCATAGCAACAACCATTGCATGCCCCTTCCACGCAAAGTGCTGTGTGTGAAGGGACCTTACTTACACAGTGGCATTAAGCCACAAAGAGTGTTTAATGCCACCTTGTAAATCCGGTGGCGGGCATAGTGCCACCAGAGCGTCACGAAAAGTGACGCTCCATTTGCGCTAAAAGCTCCTTAATATGCCCCATAGTTTGGCAAACTACATCACTCCAGACACAGATGCCAACCCAAGTTCCAAATGCCATGTTAAAATGTTTTTGAGAGCACCTTGGCACAGGAAGACAAAAAAACAACACAGTAGAAGGATCGCACAATGCCTTCCAATTAAAGCTAGTCAGATCTCAACCTGCACTCAATACATGTATATAAGCCCAACAAAAAAGCAAAGCTATCAACAACTATGAATGGAGCAATCTGTAACCCAAATTGCACCTAAACTTAACAAACAAATCAAAATAATGTAGTATATGCTGCAATTTAAAGTAAAACTCTTTATAAACAGCAAAGGAGAAGATTATTTACAAATTATAGGCAAAACCATATTATAAAACAAACACTAACCTATAAAAAAAAAAAAAAAACATATCTTAATCAGGAGTGAGCAAAGTGTTTCAATCCACCTGTAGAATTGGCGAAATTTAGTGAATCCATGTTAGTGAATCCATGTTAGCCATGTAACACAGAGTTCCACCAAATTCTGCCAATCGCTGGGTGGCCGATTTTTTTCCCCGCAAGCTCCAGAAACCCAATCAAGATTTAGCAACCCCCAACATGATGTCCTAATGTGGCCGGTCATGAGGGGTCGTGGTAAGAGGGATGCTTTTCTGGTGGATTAGCTGCCATTCAATTAGATTTCTAATCGAGCAGCAGAAAAATCTACTTGAAAAGGTGCGTGTTCTTGATGTCTGCATGGTGCCACTAGAGTTGGTGCTAAATTGAAGCATGAGTGGGCATAATATGCACATTTTACACGCATTGATGGAACCCAGCGGAATATCACAAAGTTTTTGTGTAACTCAAGTGGGTTATACAGAGTGAAACTCAAAGAGTTCTATCCACCCCTAACCATGATCCTAACCGACAATACAGATAGTTTTTTTTTATTTCAACAATATGCATAGTATTTTATTACATAAGTCAAAACATTAAAAAAATAAACTCAAATTTTAAATAAGACTGATAAAATAAACAAAATATACATTATTTATATAAAAAAATCCAAAATCTCACTAACCAACAACTTCAAATAAATGCAATCTGTTGTGAAAAATAATTACAATGCGTAAAACACAATATTCCAAATTACAATCACATAACACTTACAAAATATAACATTGCTCACCCAAACAAATAAATGAAATATGACTTACTGTTCTGTAGCTGCAGATAATCTTCTGTATCCGCGTAGTCAAAAAGTAAAATCCACAAAAAAATCCACAAAAAAAACCAATCCAATAGAGATCCAGCAAAGCCATCCAAAGTATCCAGGAATTATAAAAAACAACCAAAAATGATTTTATGATGGCTGCCTCCTCCCCGCACTGTAAGCGGTCAGAGGTTTCTGACCGCCAAAGTTGCAATAAGCCCCTAAATCCAAATGCCCATAGGACATGTTTGTCAAGAAAAACCTGCAAAGTAAAACAGAAAACCCTCCTGCAAAAAAACAGTACAATTAAAAACTGCATATACATTACAATTAATCATCAAACTGCAAGCAATAAAATGCAAACTAACATAACATATTAGTACATCACTAAAACACTGTTAAAAAACCTAAACCAACACACTAGTAAAAAAACGCTACACTTCCTACAATTAAATACACTAAAAACACACAGACACTATAACAAACCCCTAGAACTCACCCCTACATCTTCCTACCCTCAAAAGCCTTGCAAAACCTTTTAAAAGGTGCTTACCTGTTCTGATGAATAGCAGCACCTTCCCGCGACCTGGACCCTAGAAAATAGGCTAAAATTGAGGCAAATAGACTACAAAATAGAAGGTAGCTGTTCAGAAAATTGTCCACTTAAAGTTACTAAACATAGACTATCTCCTCATAGAAATTAATGGGAATATAAGTTAAAAAGATTACAAATGTTTTCAAGGGTGTAAAAGACATATTAAATGTGAAAAATGTTTAAAAGATTTGTGGAAACATTTTAAAGTATAAATTAAATAAATGAAAGTATAACAACTATACTGTACAGCTATTTAATACACACTGAAAAAACTTATGTAAAAATTATATTAAAAATATGTTTATGAAACAACGGAATTACTGCAATACAATTTAAATATGATTTAGAGTATTTAATGATACAAATGTATTAACATTGTTTTATTTATCAATATATAACTATTTTTCATGACTAGAACTATATATGTTAAAAATGTAAAAATATACATTAAATAAACTTGGAAAAAATAAAGAACAATTGAAAAGCGTATATATATCTTTATGAACATGTGTAAATAATAATGTTATTTATTACAAGTATACAACAAACTGCTATGTTAGTTATTTTTCTAAACATCATCAATGCTAATTACATGACATTAACTACTTCTACTACATAGAAATACATATAAAAACTTTACTTTGGCCATAGGCCATACATTTTTCACTATAAAAACAGTATAAAGACACAATACATTGTTGTTCTGGTCGCACAGTGCAACGTACCTAAAGGTCACACAGCAGGAGAGTATTACATGCAGTAAGTCACTATTTACACAGATTCACAGAGAAGAAATCACAAAAACATAAGCTATAGACAAAAAACAAGCCTAATGGTAAAATGTATGCTTGTTCATAGTCTCGAATGTATCTGCATAATGATAGCAAGACCATGTTGACAAGATCTAGTGCAAGAGAAGGGGAATAGGCAAAACGAAGTGCACACAACAATGGTTCAATTAGTCAGTCAGGACTACTTGCAAACTAATTTATAAATACATTATAAAACGTCCCCTTGCATCTTAAAGAACATGTGCAACAATTACAGGCTACAATTTTATCAGTACCTGGTAAGGTCTTGCAACAAGTAAATAGACAGGGTATCTACTGCTAGAAGCATAAAATGCGAAGCAAGGTAATAATACATTAAGAAAAAAAGCAAACAAACATGTATAGTACATGGGGTGTGCGTCTAAGGACGTTATCACAGAGTTTGCCAATTTTCCTGATCTAGTTCCTCAGGCCCAGAGGACGTATTTAGAGGTAGCAAAAACAAGATGTTCTGAGGTGTCACACCTCAGAAGCCTAGCGGCATCCCAGTAATGTGTTATGCCTAGCAACCTATAGATAGGGGCAATCTACCTTTTCCTTGGGATCGAGTAGCTTGGACAGAAGAACAGGAAGTGGTCTTCTATCTTCATGATCTATGGACAAAATGGACAGTCCACAATGGAATTTGCAGACCTATCCCATTTTGATGTAAAGGATTTTAGAGGAAGAGCCCCAGATCTAAATCTAATATAAGGTTTCTAGCACAGCTAGATCTAATCCTGTCTAAGTAGGGCTCCAAACTGGTAATACATTTGTGCTGGAGAAATTTTGCAGCCAGGCCATCATCCTTTTGGTCATTCCAGAGTTTAACTAACATGCACTCCCAAAAGCTTTTCCTCACTCTAATCAAATTGGAGCTGATTACGAGTTTGGCGGTCTGAGGACTGCCATACTGATGGTGGCGATCTGACTGCCAATAGCCTGGCAGAGCAGGCCTCCGTATAACAAGGTTGGTAGTCATAGAAACAGAAGACCGCCAGTGGTCCTTCACCACCCAACAGGCAGCACAGACCACCACGGTCACCCGGACCACAAACAGGCCAACACAGCCCAGGTTTCCGCTGTCCCCATTATGAGGTTGCACACCATCAATGTGACTGTGGCAGTCCAACTATCACGTAGAAGCTGGTGGGGACGGACACAATGAAGGGAGAGACTCACCTGCAGACAGCTGCATATGTCTAGAGCCGCCAGGGAGCCCATCGAAACGTCATGCTGCTGCTCCCGCTCAACAAAAGACAACAAAATCAATGCCACCATGGATGACAGCAACTGTAAGTACACACACCAACCTGTAATAATAACCCTTCAAAAGCAGCACTCTGCACCAGCAAACACATCATAGGGGGTACACCACAGACAACAGCTACACGTTTCATACAATACACACTCACTGACATAAATCAACACAGTCACACACACACAATATACACACTTCAGCCAGCACTCACACACACTGCATGGAAACACTACACAATTACACATGGCCACACTTCTCAGGCACAGGGGCATTGAACGCCACACAACATTCTCACACACAGGAAGAACAACACAACTACTGCACATATACAAATAACATACACACACTCACACCCAACACTGGCCAGGGACTGTCCACATGTACAGCACACATATCCACCGACGTGCCATGAAACACATTCAACACCATCATCAAACAACCCTGCAATGGACCCACACATCAGGCCACAATGGAAGCACAATGGCATGCATGATACACGGAGAGACAAATGAACAAAATAGACAAAACGCCCTATGAAAACAAAACCTGCACAGCTGAGATGGGAGCATTAGGCCCAAACATGAAAGGAGGCTGCACTGAGACACATTTCATGATGAAACAGGGCACTCAAACCATGTGCGCACAGAATATGGCCCTAAAATGCATCAAGCAATACCAAAAGCAACTGTCATGCACAGCTACACAATGGGGAAGGGCAAGTCAACAAAGCACAGAGAACTCCCACTCCATGGGACATATCCATACATGAACCAACAGCAAGGGACACACCCCTAAATAGACACATGCACACTCAAATGCAAAGCAAACTAGCACAACTGAACACACTCCATGTTTGCACTGACAAAACTCAAGATGATACACATCACATGTATACAATAGCCATTTCAGGGGGACACGTCCAACACCATACATGTCCACATGGCATAAGACAAAAAGAAATACTTACCATGACAAAAATTACGCCCTGACACCAACAATGTTTCTACACACACATACCCATCACCCAGCAGAAAAGTCCTTCATTTGAGGGACAACAGTACTGCATACCAGTTCACATACTGCAAACAACCCCGCACAGAACAGCAAGCAGGCACAAACACACACAACTTCAGGCACACAACCAAAGTCACTCAGGGACAACAGAAAGCTAGGAAAGGAATTGCAGGACAAAGTTGTACCCAACAAACCAACAACCTGTTGGGTTTATTAAGTGACCAGTTCATAAGTCCAATTCCATAGGCAAGTCCTATTCAAGTGGCAAATGACACAATTTTGGGGCCCTAATTGACTCCTGACTGCTGTGTAACCTCCACAGGAAGGAGTATCAAAGGGGCAGGCAAGCACCTCTGGGATTTTCCAGAGGGGGGCTAAGGGTATTGGGTTTGGGCTTGGGAGGGGGGATCCTTCTTGGAGGGTGGGCTTCTAATTAGTCGGTGGAGAGGTATGGGTGCTTGTAGGGGGACATGAGAGGCCTTGGAGGTAGAAAGAAAGGCTTTTGAGAGGGTTGCAGTCCTTTTGAGTATGGTACAGGGGGTGAACAGGTGTAATGTCAAGCTCACACAAGAAAAGTTTCTTTGACACATAGGGACGGTCATCAGAAGGGGTTCTGTATTTGGAGGTTGAGGGAGTGGTTGTCTGATGTGTAGTAGTAAATGTCAGGTGTGTGCTTGTGGGAGGTATGCTTGTGTGCACTGGGTGTCTATGGGTGGTAAGTGAGGGTGCTTCTGTGTCTTGGACTGAGGGGGGTGGAGGTGCTGGGGGATGCCGTGGTAGGTGAGTGGGTGTCTGTTGGGGTGGTAACTGCAGGCATGGTGGATGTGGTGCATGTAGGTGTGTCTGTAGTTGTGGTATCTGTATGTGGGATGCGTATGGTGGTTGTATGAGTGTCTTTTGATGTGGTGATTAGGTATGCCAGATGTCATGTGTGTGATGCTGGGGGTAGGTGGTGTCAGTGACTGATGCTGTGTCGGCAGGCGGATGTTGTTTGTTTGTGTGGCGGTCTGTCTTGTAGTGCTGCGTTTGTGTGCACTACCTTTGTCTGTTGAGGTGGATGCATGACAGTCTGTCTTTGTTCTTTGGCTAGATTGGGGATGGTGGGATTTGGACTGGGAAGAGGAAGGTCAAACGGGGACGAAAGACAAGGGCTGACTGGCTGCTGTCAGTGTGGAGGCCAGAGCCTGAAAAGGTCTCTGTATGCCAACCATTCCACCTTGAATGCTCTCTAGGAACGTGTTAGCCTGCTGGACTTCAGTTGCTAGTCCCTGGGTGGCATTCACAATGGCAGACTGACCCACAGAGATCAACCTCAGAAGGTCAATAGCCTCGTCACTGAGGGCAGCAGGGCTAACAAGGGCTGGGGCAAAGGTGACTGCAGCAAAGGAGATGCCCACCTTCTTAGTCAACTTGGTGGGGAGCAACAGGGAGGGCAGTGGTAGAACACGGGTGGCAGACAAAAATGCTGCTGGGTGTCCCTGATGGGTCCCCACCACTAGGGAGTGACAAATGGAGGAGGAATCCGAGGATGTTGATGCAGGTCCAGTCTCCCCCAGGGCACTCCCCTCACCTTCAAGGCCACTGGGTCCCTCTGTGTCAGAGGTGTCTTGACCCGAGGTCTCGTGGTCAGATGCTTCCCCACTCCGCTCATCCCCGTCTCCTTCACCTGCCTGTGCTGATGCTGCCAAAAGAAAGAGGACTAGGGTCACAACATGGACATAAAAACATTTCAATCACAACTCTGAGAGACAAACCATACCATCAAGTCAAGCAGCACCCCACAAAAACTGCCAGCTAAGAGACACAATCATGTGACAATACAAAACCATGCATGCCATCTGGAAATACAAAAGTAACACATGAGAAATTCAGGCTCTCAGACAACTACAGGAGCATGGATGAAGTCTAGCAACTACACTAACCATACTACAACTAGGTGACTACTCCACACTCAAACTTGTGCCACATGCAGCAGACCCTCAGTTAACCAGTAGACAACAATTGGATCCATTGTAAGGTACCCTACTAATTGCACAGACACAAGCCTATGCACACATCTAATTTGTACTGATGTAATGCGCCAACAATAACAGATGTTGCTAAGGAATTGCAGAAAACACTAGTACAAATGTGCTATACCTGGAGAATCTGACATGGAAATATCCATGGAACAATGGACACATCACAACAATGTACAGCTCCACAAGTGACACCTGCCCAAAATGAGTCAAAGAGGTAGTAGCAAGGCCACTTAGACGTGCTCAACATGTGGTGTTGCAAGGAACAACAATGAAGTCAGGTCCTCAATCTCATGGAGAGATGTCTTCAGAATACACACAACAACAAATCTGTAAGGTCCAGGATCGTCACCACCAATGTCTGACACCTATTAGAATGACATCATCTGAGTGTGTTTGTAGTGGACAACTGTACCATGCGTGAAGGAGAGACACAGACCTTGCAATCACTAACAGAAGGACCTCAACTTGTTGTCCAAGAGAAGTAACATCACTAACCACCTCTCAGACATGACAAGCATGACACCTGTCTGCGGATGAATCCCTGACCCCAAACATATCTGATACAAACATCACTGCTAGTCAATCCATGATGCATCCCAACAGTCGGGGCACAATGCCCAATCATTACACAGGTGCAGTGCACCACCAAACATTCCACATCAAGGGTAGATATGAACATGAAGTGGATCCACACTCTATCCCTACCTTTCATGTCACTCATAGCTACTGCAGTTCAATATGACTAATGACATACTATGAGGCATGAATGTATCTGTCAGGCAATATATGATTGTGACACACTCCTGTCTGTTGATCCACAAGAAATGGACAACCATTGTGGATGTACCATTACAACAACAGTAGTCCATGCACATATGTGTGAGATACTCCAGACATCACACCATCTATATGGCTAACACATGCCTAAAAGAAGTGCATAGATATGTATCCTAAGGGGAATGGAGCACATGTAGACATGTAGGCACAAGAAATGATGGCTACAGTGACGACACATCAGACATGACATTGCACATTCCCCACTTGCAACGGAAATTTAGTTTGCAACAACAGGCAACAATTACCCATGTAGCTGCTGTCACATGTATAATGGGCACCTACACATCACAGACTGCAGTGAGGCACCAGCACGCATCATACACATGAGAAAACATACTCCTGGGTGGCAGATATCCCCAGACACATGGCAGAGTACAGTGACCCACATCCTACTTACCTTTGGACTGTAACATTTGGGAGGAATCTCTACTGGTGAAAACTAACTCCCACCAGAGGAGGTAATACTGAATATATGTACATTAAACACAGTCATATGTGCTCCCTGCTAAGCAAATGGACTGAGGATTCCCCACAGTTTTGTCCTATGTCCCATGCCCTAAAGGCAGAGAACACCATTTGGAAACACATGGTCCGCCTACACAAATTAGCTCACAAATGATCTGTGAACCATGGCACATCCCTAATTGTCAGGGGGAGCAGTCAGTCTTTCACTCAATCTCCTGGCAAAGGGTCAAGCAGGAATTTGCTGTGTCCTCACCCCCTTGTGGCTGCTGTGCTTCCCTCAAATGCCCATCTAACTCCGGTTAGGCCACTGCCACAATGCAGGCCATTAAAGGGGTCATTGTCCGGAGGGCCACCCGTTCACATTGGGAGGACAGCCCCAGCTGGGCCTCCGTGATCTTCCATGCCAGTGCCTCAGGTTGTCCCACCTCTTCTGACAGTGGGCATAGCACCGGCTTTGGACCCCAGGGTCCACACCTTCTTGGTGAAGGCTCCCCACATCCCCCTCTTCTGATGGGTGCTGACCTGCATGGATGCAAAAGACTGGCCAGGAAATGATGTCCACATGTGCTGTACAAACTGGCTGAGTCACACACATGTCAGTGTGGCAAGTTAAGAACATCCTGTCTCGACCATACTGCCCACCTGTGGCACATAGCAGTCATTGGACTCAGGGACATGACTACATGCACTCCCCAACAGGCTGCCCTACACACCACTCAGCTCTGGCCCTGCAGTGACTAAGTAGGCCAACTGTGACTTTTGTGGACATGAGTTAGCAACCTAACATTGATCAGAAACACTATGGAACACATCACACAAATTGGCAACTGACAGGTATACCCCTCAGCCAAGAATGCACACAAACCTCCACTGGCACTGAACATTACCCACTGCATACAGTTTCTGCAGGCCACAGCCAGCCTACAAACTGCTATATTGCACTTGGCTCACAATTAAGGGAATGGCGTGTTGGGCAAACAGAGAGTCAATCTTGTCCATGTATGGACATGTGCAGAGACAGATGCAGGCACATGCCACTTCAGGGGTGGGGGTCTTGGTCTCTCATCAACACCACAAAACACACTTCCATACATGCGTCCCCTAAACTTAGAGTACTTTCTGAAAAACATGGGCATGCATTGTACATGTCCCACCATATGCCCAAGCAACCGAGTCAGATATCACGGCTCATCAGTGAACAACACACTGTTTGCATTAATGCAATGACCAAAATGCAAGGACCATGCACAGGACATATTTGAGATGGATGAAAGAGACAACAGTGCTGTGGGATCAAGGGAGCTGACAAGGCTATGTAATACACACTGTCAAAGATGATAAAAGCACATCAATCACATATCACTAGCCTGCCCCTAATACCATTTCCATTCTAATCAGTGGACAGAGGGCCAAGAAGCTGCATATTGTCACTGAGACATAATTTTGCATAATAACATGCTGTGCAGGGATACTGGGTGTGGGCACAACTTCACATTTGCATAGCCAAAGGGAAGCCATACCAGCCCCGATTTCGACTGCTACAATGAGAAACAATAGGCCCAGTCTGCAGGTTGAGCAGACAGACCTACATGAAATATCATATCTGACACTTACATGCATAACAGTACATCATGTAGCCTATAGCCGATTGCCATGTGGAGTCTATGTGCAGAGCTGAGGCTGAAGGGCATTGTGAGCCATTACCTTGTTTCTGAACAACAGTCCAACAAGGCCAGATTACAGTGCTCAACTTACAGACAACTGACACATACAACATGCATTCACCCCTCCCTCTGTCATACAGTCACTTGTGACCACTCATTGATAACATTTTCTGGCAAGAGTTGCCTGGGGATCACTTTTATGACACTTCACCTAGTCATCTGCATCCAAGACAAGTTGGGTCAGTACACACTCACCACATTGGCTCAGGACTCAATACTACTCACTTTACAAAGAAACTTGTTCATTGATTCACCCATTGATGCACACTGCAGCACTTACAGGCCTTTGATTCCACAATCTGACAAAATGGGCCAAACTCCAGGCTATCTAAATGTAAGATATATCAAAGTACTGAGAAAAGTATTCACATGTGGCACTTCCCTGCTGGTCTAGTGCACCATAGAGCTGTTCATACAGGGGTAGGAGCTCCTCCACGTGCTTCTCCAACTTCTCCAGCAGGAAGACAGGGGCCCTTTCACCTGTTGGATGTGCTATGATTGCTACCAGAGGCGGTACACTGCGGCTTAGGTAGTGGAGTTCTTGCAGGCAGCAGTGTCAGGAGTCAAGTGAGGGATTCAGCAGAAGATGGTGGTTACATCAACCACATACACAATTGTTACTGCCGGCGAGCACAACCATTGGTTCAAGACTGCCACAAGCAGCAATGTTGACCTATGGTTTGGCCGCCGCAGTAGCATCTACCTACAGCTATGACGACTTCCGTCAGTGGTCGCAGGCGGTTCCTAATGTCCAGTGGAGTAGGTAAGGCACCTGCCATTTTAGAAGCAATCAATGCTTTTAATTGCACTTTTTGATGCATCTAAATAAATATTATGTTGTTCAGGCGATTCATGAGTGCTGCCCTTGTCCTGTCATGTAGGTCATTCAGTTTTGTAGTCACATTGATATAACGTCAAGCACAGATGACCACATAATTAGGGTCATAGCCCCCTCGCCCCCACTGGCAAATTAGGATTTGAGGCATTGGATCACAGTTTGAGTGGCAAGTTACGTGCACATATTGTTACTGTCCAGATAGATGATGTGTACACATATGTAGAAAAGCAAGGGGGAAATGAGTCATATATGTAATTGTGAGTGGTGATGTGTACTGTGCATCATCTTCTCTGCTAGTCACATGCCATGTCACTGTTCATAAATAACATGTATAATGTATCTTGCAAGGGACACATTGAATGATGGCTATACTCTACTTTTGTCCCACATAGTTACCCTGAGAGGGGAAGGATCTGACCTCCTCCTGTGTACCATCCACTGGCAGACCTTCAGGCCATGGAGGACAGACATATCATCCAGATCTATTGCCTGGATAGGCAGACAATCATGGATCTTTGTAGTCAGTTGGAGCAAGATCTAATGCCAGCCATCTGTTCTCCAATTAGCATACCACCCATCACTTAAGTCATGGCAGCGTTGCACTTCCTGGCCACAGGGTCCTTCCACAATACAGTGGCCCTATCTGTTGAGATGTCCCAGCCCATGTTCAGTCAGCTACATCCGTTTTCATCAAAGTGAGGATTTTGAACATGTGAAGGCTGAGTTCTATGGGTTGGCACACATCCCACATGTGGTGGGAACCATTGATGGTACACATGTAGCCACATAGCAATGAACACATCTATTGGAACAGGAAGAACTTCCATTCCATCACTGTCCAGGTTGCTTGGTGAACCTCTACATTTTCCACGTCTGAGCCCGTTGTCCAGGTTATGCCCATGATGCCTTCATCATGTAAAACAGCAATATTCCACAGCTGATGACACAGCTGTACCCAGAGAGGGTCTGACTGGCCGGAAAGTTGAATATGTTATGTGTGTTTTTTTGCAATGTCTGCTGCTAGTGAGACAATGTTTGGGACTCACCGTTGCACATATGTCACATTTCCTTACAGAGGACTCTGCATACCCAAACACACCATGGTTGTTGATATCGGTGAGGAACCCGCCTACGCCAGGGTAAGTCCGCTGATGCTCATGGAAGGACACAGCGTATCATGGAGCAGGCTTTTGGGCCCCTGAAAGCCAGATTTTCTAGCATTTACAACACAAGTGGAGCCATCCTCTACTCACCCGTAAAAGTGTATAAGATTATTGTGGTCTGCTGCATGCTCCACATCATTGCACTGAGGAGGAATATCCCATTTATTCTATATGAGAGGGAACTAATAGTGCCCTCTGGTGAGCCTCCTAAAATCCAAGTGAAGATGACAGTGATGAGGATAAAGGTGGAGACATGCGGGCAGATCTCATCAATCACTACTTCACTTGAGTGTAAGTATGTGATGTAATGTGATTATTGTGGCTGTATGGGAACTGTAGGAGTCAGGATTTTTTGAGAAGGGTATCTGTTTTCAAGAGACATGCTAGGCATCATGCAGCCAAGGTTTGATGGCTAAGTCAGACATGAAAATGTGGTTCTCTTGTTGATCTTCTTTGTTTGGGTCCATCACACTGCACTTTCAGTGGATCAACTGAAGTTTTAAATGAGGTTTGGCTCTTTTGTATGCCGTTACCTGCCTGAACTCCTTGTATATCAGTCTTTTTTACAACTGCCTTCACCATGCCATCCTCATGTGGGTACTTCAGAGTTGTTTCATTGCAGGAAGCTGTTTCTGGTCTGATATGTGAAGTGGACATGGATTGAGCCAGGTTATGCTGGTCACAGATTTGGGGTGTATACGTCCTATGCCCAAGGTACCTGAACAGGGCAAGGGCAGGAATCTGTGATACTCAGTAGACTTGTTAGCTGTGGTGTGTTGGTCCAATGGTCTCCTGTGTGTGATCATGTGGCCTTGTAGCATATTACCCTGTGCGATCCATGCCTTTCACCCTCATATTGTGTGGTCAATGACCTGTACAATCAGTTAGTGGCTGGCAATGTGTTTCCTCATTGCAGGCCAGTATGCCTGTGCCACACCACTGACACAGGTTTGTGACATTTTCCCCTCATGCTTGCTCGTTGTAATGGGAAGGACCTGAGACGTGGTAATTGTACAGCCCTCTTTCTGTGCCATGGAGTATGTTACATTGGCAGACCTGGTTTTGGTATGTGATAAGGTTCAAACTGGTGAGAAAATCCCACACTCTATTAGCCTAATCTACAGGATAAGGTCTGACGAAATCCTTTCTTGTGTGGTCTGGGTGACTGTACATTTGAGATATCTGGCCTGACTCAAAATGGCTAAGACATTCTTGGCTATGACTGTCAAAGATATGTTAATAGCCTATGTGCAATGCAGTACAATAAAATGTTTGGTGTGACCATACACTTGTGACATTGCGTTGCTAGTCATCCTCAGCATGGCAGTACCTGAAACATCTCTCTCCATCCATTACCTTCTTATGTCTTACTCTTGGGCTTCATATGTGATTAGCATTCAACATTTAAGACAGTTAAAAAAGAGGGGTAGTAGGCAGTGTTTTGGTGATGGGTGTGTTTATTTACATTACTATAGAAACCAATAGTGATAATGGAATAAAAAAAAGAAGAAAGGTGAATTGATCAATCGTGGTGGATGCATTCAATAGAGTAGAGACCCCAACATTTGAAGTCAAAAGTCCAATGTCCTACTAGCATGGAAAATTGAAAGTAGTTAAGGAACAGTCAACAGAGTGAATCTGTGGCACACAAAGGAGTGACATCAGGAAGTGGTCACTTGCTGGCAGTGGTTGGTGTCTTGCCAGCCGCACCCTGTGGATGCTTGGCTGGATGTCCCCGCTTGTGGGGGGGGGATCAGTAACTACAGAGGCATGGGTGTCTGAGGCGGGTGCTTCCCCTGTCTTGGCCTCCCTTCCAGTGGCTGGCACAGATGAAGGGCCTGGTATACATTCACCAAAAGAAGGGATGGGATGTTGTTGTCATTCCCTGCTCAGGGTAGTGTTGATATCCCTCAGCATCCCTGTTAGGGAGGCCATGTTGGTATTGTGGGCCTCCCACTGTTCACGCATTTCCCAATGGAAATCCCTCTGTAGCTCCTTGATTTCCCAGAGTTTGGTTAGTACCTGCCCCATCACATCTTGGGAATGTTGGTAGGTTCCCAGGACCATCAATAGCAGCCTCTTGCTGTTGTGCCACAGCATCCCTCCTTGCACCCTTTCCCCACGTGCCTGCACCCTTGGTGCAGCCTGCCCCCTTCCACTAGTTCCAGGTCCTTCAGTGTTAGAGTTGGCTGGCTGTGACTCAGGAACCTGGACTTGGGGACACAAGATGGTGGTTGTCCTCGGGCAGAGGTTTGGGGGTGACTGGCTGCCTACTATGTAGAGGCCAGAGGGCTGGGAGGAGTCGATGTAGTCAGGCTGAGGCTGACCATTGTCATCTGACCAAGTTGCTCGATGTGTGAGGACCATCCTCAACATTCAGCAGTCCAGGAGTGGTGTCCTCACTGAGGGTGTCATCCATGGGGGTAGTGGTAGTCTCCTCAGTGGTGTCTGAGGTTGCAGTGACAACATGACCTGTTGATGTGAGGGAGACAATGATAGTGGTTGAATTGTGACATTTACCTCCAATAGTTAACAGTGGCATTGGGCTAGGGCCACGTTCACATTAGATTTGCTGATTTTCCTAATGTGACAGCTAAACATCTTCTCAATTGTTAACCTGACTTTGGAGTCACATACCAATTCCAGTTCATTGACCTAGCCTCAGACTGTCTGGAATTATCAATTTTTGGAGACATAGGGGGTCATTCCGACTACCGCCGGCGGCGGGAGCCGCCGAATGACCGCACCGCGGTCAAATGACCGCAGCGGCCATTCTGGCTTTCCACCTGGGCTGGCGGGCGACCGCCAGAAGGCCGCCCGCCAGCAGGCCGCCCGCCAGCCCAGCGGGAAAGCGCCTTCAACGAGGAAGCCGGCTCCGAATGGAGCCGGCGGAGTTGAAGGCGTGCGACGGGTGCAGTGGCACCCGTCGCGATTTTCAGTGTCTGCTTGGCAGACACTGAAAATCAATGTGGGGCCCTGTTAGGGGGCCCCTGCAGTGCCCATGCCATTGGCATGGGCACTGCAGGGGCCCCCAGGGGCCCCACGACACCCGTTACCGCCATCCTGTTCCTGGCGGTGAAAACCGCCAGGAACAGGATGGCGGTAAGGGGGTCGGAATCCCCGTGGAGGATTCCCTGGGGCAGCGGGAAACCGGCGGGACACCGCCGGTTTCCCGTTTCTGACCGCGGCTGTACCGCCGCGGTCAGAATGCCCATGGAAGCACCACCAGCCTGTTGGCGGTGCTTCCGCGGTCGTTGGCCCTGGCGGTCGGTGACCACCAGGGTCAGAATGACCCCCATAGTAATTGAATCATATCTTACCAGCAGTGCAGGCAGAACAGGCACTTCATGTGTGGATTTCCAGGAAAAAGGTATTATGGCAGGTATATCAGGGAATGTTGCTTGGACTTAGAGTAAGGGATCCTCCTATGAGTTCTACCCATGTATCTCCCTGTATCACGGACACTGTACAGTTGTCCTTCTCTCTGGCGAGCACAGTTCAATGGGTGAGTAAAGGGAAAAGGGTGTTTTGTATCAGGGTACACTGTGTTGGTGGGGGTGACACTAGTATTGCCCCCCGGCCTTGGCATTCCTGTCAGGGCCTGACCTATTCCCAGACTCTATAGAGCTGTCCTCCTATCAGGTGAGTACAGTTTCACTGGTGAGTAGAAGGAGAAGGGTGTTTTGTATAAGGGTACACTGTGTCGGCTGGGGGGTAACACTAGCATTGCTCCCTGGCCTTGGCATTCCTGTCAGTGCCTGACCTACTCCCAGACACTGTGGTGTTGTCCGCCTGTCACATGAGTTCAGTTCAATGGGTGAGTAGAGGGAAAAGGGTGTTTTGTATTAGGGTAAACTGTGTTGGCGGGGGTGACACTAGTATTGGCCCCTGGCCTTGGCATTCCTTTCAGTGCCTGACCTACTCCCAGATACTGTAGAGTTGTCCTCCTGTCAGGTGAGTACAGTTCATGAGTGAGTAGAGAGAGAAGGGTATTGTGTATCAGGGTACACTGTGTTGGCTGGGGGGTGAGACAGTATTGCCCCTGGCCTTTTGAGTGTGGTACAATGTTCTGGTTTTGGTAATGTTAGAATAGTGCCTGCTGGGAATTTTGTTGCTGTTATTTCCCTGTTCTAAACACAGTATACAGAGATGTGGTTTCCCCCGGAGAGTCTAGTTGTCATGTGAGATGGCAGACAGTTGCCTTTTGAGAGGTGCTGACAGGGCTGGTGAGTGGGGTGAAGGTGAGCAAAGGTGAACATTGAGCATGCATGACAACACACCTGTGTGTCATTGTTATTGTTGTGACTTGCCAGACTCACCCAGGCATTCCTGTCAAGCCCTCAGGATGCAGGATGGACAAGACCTTCTCCTCCCATTATGTCAGATGTAGGGGAGGAGGTGGAGAACCACCACCAGTATTCAGGACTGCAAGCTGATGCCTGGATGCCAGGGAACAGACATTGCCCCTGAAGTCATTCCACCCCTTCCTAATGTCACCCCATGTCTGTGGGAAGAGGTCTACAGAATTCACTCTGTTGACAATCCTTTGCCACATTTCCATTATCCTAGCAATAGTAGTTTGCAGACTTGGGCTCCAAATAATTGTGGCTCTGCTCTAATTATTTCATCCACCATGACTTACCTTGTCATCTGTGAAACGGGGATTTTTCAAGGGTGACATGGTGGTGATGGAAAAAAATGTGGGTGGGTGCTGGTTGCTAAACAGGTGACGGGTGGTAATTTTGAGTGGGTAGGTGCAACTGGATGAGATGAGTGTGTTTTGATAATGGAGGATATGTGTTTGTGATAGCTGGAAGGGTGCCTAATCTATGGTTCAGAATATCTATTTTTTGTGTTGTCTTGATGGATCTTGCTTTGAGAAATGCAAAGGTTTGTGGTGTGTGAAGGGGTGTGTTTTAGAGTGGGGTTTGCAAGTGTTTTGGATGTGTGTCAGCAGTGTTGTTTTCAAATGCATCCAGTGAGTTGTAGTGTATTACTGTAACGACTGCCAACCTCTGTGGTCTGACCACCATTGGAAGACCCCCATGGCAGGAAGCGAGACTGCTGGTTCAGGAATTCCAACACTTTTGTTTGTAGGCAAGACTACAATAAGTAGCAACTGTCAGCACAACCCTTCTGGCTCACAAGCAGTACCTCATCAAAAACAGAAACAGTAAAAGGTGATTTCTGACAGCCTTCATGCATGGATTCTAGAGTGCGACATCTCAGGGCAGTAGTGGTGGAACGGAAGTTACCCTTTTCTCATGTTAGTAATACGTCTCAATCACACACAGGCAATTAAGGAGATGCAGGAAAGTTTTTAACAGATTAATTAAAAAGACTGCAATCAACTGTGAAATGCATGAGCTGCAAAGATTGGAGTTTTGAATACAAAGACCCCCACCATTTTGCAAGAAACATGAAATTTAAAATATCCCTAAAACCCTAGCATGGAGAACCTAATCTTTAACCTAACAAGAGCTAGGTGTGTTAAACCTAATGTGCCAGTACCAGGTCCATAAGAAGCGCCTCCACCCCTTGTTACCTTGGAATGAGGTCTCTAGATCAGACTCTATGGTGACACGAAGGCTGGGTCTGCATTAAAGCGACGTGCAGCATAGATGGCATTGATAGCATCTGGTAGGAATCCCTCTGATAACCCTGTCTGTGTGAGATGTATTTATACAGATCTTGTAGGACCCCCGATGAAAGTATGTTCCTAAACAATAGAAAAGAAGGCATGCTTGGGGTGGCAATCATATAAACAATTCCCTCCAAAGATACATTACGTTCCTGTCACATGTAAGTGGGAAAGGGACATGATGTGAATACCTAGATGTCTCACTTAACTTTGACGCTGATAGTGATGCCTTCACAGAGAGGCACTGATAACGTAAAATCAAAATATTTCACTAACTATAAACATAGCAGCTATTTTGAAAGAAATTATTAAATAAGTAGGCTAAGACAGAGCAAGCTAAGAATGTTAAAAGTCACTAGGTGACGGGGGCACAGGCCTGCAAGCTTGGAATATGGTAGGTGATTGATTGACAGGGTGGCTTTGCTGGTGGTTCGACTGCCTAATTCCCACCCTCCCGAGTCCTGGTTGGGTCTTTATTTTGGCTGGCTTTTGGGTTTCCTGGCTGTGTAACTCGTAATACTGCGGTCTCTTTGACCACCAAGATGGCGGTCTTTTGGTGGCTGCCATTGCGGCAGTCCGGCCACCAAATACGTAATGAGGTCCAATGTCTTTATGTAATGCCAATGGAGGCTGCCAGGCTTCTCCCATTTTAATGAAGGTGTCAAGAGTTTTAACCTCATTAAGCCTTGCTAAGAATCTTAAAATAATGGACCTATATAGCTGGTTCTGACAGGGACAAGTCCCTAGAGATGCTGTTCGAGTGGTGAGCTTTTTCTATTTTCATTTGGCTCAGGGCCTGTTCCGTTTGCTCCAACCCAAGCTCTAGGAATTTTTTTTTGTAAGTTCCGATTTGCAAGTCTAACTGGGAAATTTGTGGTTTGCTATTAGCCAGTGAAGTATTTATTCCATGCTCATTCTGGAGCTCTAAAAAGTGGTACTCCCACAATTCAGGCTGAACAACCATGTCAGGTTGGATTTCTAGGGAGCAGCTTTCCTTAGCCACAATCTTCCAGAATGCCCTCACGATTCCTCTCATGATTTCGCACTTGTATGCAAGATCGCTTCATAGGCGTTTCTTGCCCCCATTATCAACCTATTATCCCCATTTTTCAGGGCTAGGAGGAGTTCTAAAATAGTTACAATAAATATTCAAAGTCCAATGTGTTGGAAAATGGGTTATTGGTAGGGAAGGTAGGTACCTACACCTAGCAACAAGCCACTAACCTCCACATAGGTACAGTTAGGTCTCAGTAAATTAATCCCAGCTCAACCCTTGGTAGCTTGGCAACGAGCGTCAAGGCTTAACTTAGGAGACAAAGTGTAAAGCATTCAAATATCACAAAACAGTAATTAAATAAAACACAGGAAACAGTTTAAAAATCCAAAACCAATTTATAAAAATAGTTTATATTTTTATCTTTAAAATGACACAAAAACGATTAAAATCGGTTCAGGGGAACCGGAGATATGAATTTTTAAAGAATTATTACTTTTCTAGCGCTTAGAAACAAAAAGCGCCAATCGGGTCATCTGGTTGCACCTCGACCGGGGCAAAGTCAAACTTTCAGGCCGACCGCGATGGAGCCCTGCTCGGCTACAGGTCGCGGGAGGCCTCGGTTAAAAAGTTACCTTCTGACTTAGTCTTTATTTTGAAGTTTTTCTTCACCGGGACGAACCTGCCAGTTGAATCCGACCTCCTGGAGCCCTTGTCCGGATACGCGATGTGGGTTTCCTCGGTGGAGACTTTTACCTTCGGACTTAGTCGTTTTTTCGAGATGAAAATCCTTCGACCGGGGTAAACCTGGATCTTGATCCGACGTCCGTGGAGCCCTTCTCGGATACGATGGCTGGGAGGTCCCGGTCAACTTTTTACGTTCGGACTTAGTCTCTTTTTTGGATGTTTTTCTTTACCGGGACGAACCACGAATTCAGGCCGGGTTGCGGTTGAGGCAAGCCGGCTAGAATTTCCGCGGCGGGTCGGTCCCTCTCTGGAGCTTTTTTCCAAAAATTCTCAAATCTTTTCCAAACTTCTGGGGCTTCACCCAGATGTTCTTTTAAGGTTCTTTTGGGGTCCACAGCTCACCCCAAGGGTCCAGAAGTTCTGTGATGGCCCTTGGGGGGTACGGACTTCAACTCCCAGAATGCACCTGGCGCAAACTCCTTTTTGGCCACTGGACAGTGGTCAGCTGGTCGCTTTCTTCAGGAGTTGGTGCAGGGGACTCTGGTTGAGCAATTTTTCACCTGTAGCAAACAGGGAGTCCCTCCTTGAACCAGTTAAAGGCCAGGCAAAGTCCTTCTTGTGGTGAAGCCCAAGTGTGCAGCTGGTGCAGTCCTTCTGAGTGCAGGGTCCAGGTGCAGGCCAGGGGTCCAGCAGGGCAGTCCTTCTTCTCCTTAAGTTCTTTTCTTGTTGAAATCTGGTAGGGATCTGAGGCGTGGGTGCAGGTCTGCCAGTTTTATCCTTGCTCCTGGGTGAAAAGCAGGGGGGCCCTGGTTCTCCAATCAGGGACAGGGTCGTCCCCCTGTGATGACCACTTCCTGGGAAGTGTGGCAAAAATCCATCCCAGAAGGCAACAGTCTCTAAAAATCCAAAATGGATGAATCTGATTTTTGGAGGAGAGATCTGGCTGAGCCCACCCACTGGTGTGGCTAAAAATCATAAACACACCCCTCTCCTGCCCTCTCCTAATCTAATCAAGGGGGCACCTAGCTGTCTGGGGTTGCAGGATGTGGGGGTGTTGCTGGGTGCTCCAGATGTCCTTCTCTGCCTTTGAAGACCAGTTTGGCAGCCCTCCCCCTTCCTGCCTCACCATCTGCTGAGGGGAGATTCTCTCCCCCAAGCACATTCCTTTGTGTGAAGCCAGGCCACTTCACACCTCATTAAAGTAGCCTGGCAGAAGCTGCTGCAGGCTGGCCAATCAGAGCACAGCAGCAAAAACAATGCAGAGCTGAAATTGGCAACTTTTTAGGTAAAGTCTAAACTTTTTACCTGAACTGGTTATATTAAATCCAACAACTGGAAGTTGTGGGATTTATTATAACAATCAATTTGATACCAAATTCTTGGTATGTAACATTTAAGGAGACTTTAAAATTTAAAATAAAGTCTGCCCATTCTAGCCTATGAAGGCCATTTACTTCCATGAGGGAAAAACGAATTTGGCTGTTTTTACCTCACCAGGGCTTATAAATCTATTTTTATAAAGTCCCTGCTTATAGTTACATGGCACCCAGCCCTAGGGGCACATAGGGCACACCTTAGGGGTGACTTATATGTAAAAATAAGGTAGTTTAAGACTTTGGAAGTACCTTTAATTCCAAAGTCGAATTTGCATATAACTTTAATTTAAAAGCAGCCAGCAAGGCAGGCTTGCTTTTAAAATGACACTGGGCACCTCAGCAATGCACCTAGGTGTGCACCACCTATGCTGTGGTCCCTAAACCTACATGCCCTACCATATACTAGGGACTTATAGGTAGGTTAACTTAGCCAATTATAATTAGCCTAATTTGCATATCCATTTTACACAGAGCACAGGCCCTGGGACTGGTTAGCAGTACCCAGGGCACCATCAGAGTCAGGAAAACACCAGCATAAAGTGGAAAATGGGGGCAAAAAGTTATGGGGCCTCTGCAATCAGCCCCAGTTTCTCACACAACCCCCCCCAGCCCACACGCCCAGGAGACTCAGCCCAACCCTGGGAGAGTCTTCCTGGCTTGTTAGGCGAGGAAGACAGTGAAGAAAACTGGCTGTCCCTTTGCAGGGCCTACTCTGCCTTATATCCTCCTGTCAGGGTCACTCCCTCTGGGTAGTGAAGCCATCCCAACAGTAAAAGGACCCAACTCAAACTGAAACTTCCCTCTAGGGGGGTCTTCCTCCTCTCTCTCTGCCAACTTGGGTAGTGAGGTGCCCACCTCCCCTACTCCTAACTTTGCTAGGGCAACACCTAGCTTACCCAAAGAGGTCACCCAACACTTGAGCAACCCCACCATGACCAATAGGGTCAGGGGGCCTACTTTGCTATTGGCCCTGGAGTCTGCCTCCCAGGCCAAGTACAGTGCTGCCAGGAAGGCTAGCACCCAGCAGAGGCTACTGACAGCTGTCAGTACCCAGAACCACACCCTAAGCTCTCCACTGACAGGTGGCTGAGCTGCTTTAGGGGCATCTTTGGGGTCCTGGCACCCCTTTTGCTGTCTAGAGTGGGGGGCTACCACCTTCTGTGGCAGACACCCTCCTTCCACTCTCCCTTCTGTCAGTGCAGGGGCAACACCCTGCATCTGGACAGCTGCCTGACTACTCAGGACTTCCTTGGGGTCAGGTGAGGCCTCACCAGTGCCAACTCTGGGCTCCCCCCCTACTGGGGCAGAAGGCCTTTGGCTCCCTGGAACTCTCTTTAAGAGTGGCCTACCCTTCCTTTTCTTCTTTCCTTTTCTTGGGGACCCCTGTCTCCTAATTGTAGGGACTGACTCCCCAGGACTTTGGGTTGGGGGGGCGCCCTGGGCGACCACCCCATCTGTGACCAGACTCACCTCTGGGAGGTCATTGCCCAGGATACAATCTAGGGGAAGGTCAGCACTGACTACCACCCTAATCCAGTCAAGGATACCCTCCCTCTCTAGGGGCACTATGGCTACAGGTTTGGAGGTGACCTCCCCTGTGGCTATCCTGACTTTCTTTGTCTTTCCTGGGACATACATGTCTGGGGTCACTAACCGGTCACTCACTATAGTGTGACTGGCACAGGTGTCTCTCAGGCCAGTGGTAGGGATCCCATTCACTTGAATGTGGTGGAAGTGCCTACTCCCACCCTCAGGGATCACCAGCTTACCATCTGGTCCTGTCTCCCAGCACAATGCTAGGAGGACTTCATCATCTGAGGAATCCTCCTCTATGGCTACACTGGACAGCCCAGTGCTAACCACCTTCCTTGGACAGGCTGCATCTCCTCTGAAGTGACCTGTCTGCTGACAGTCAAAGCAAGCCCTACTGTCCAAGATTTTTTTTAACCCTGGGTCTCCCTGTCTCTGCTTGTCAGAGTGGGAGTGGGATTTACTCTCCTCCTTCTTAGGGTTCTGGGGTACAGAGGGAGTCTCTGTGGTGGGCTTACCACCTCCCTCCTTAGGTTTTTGGGGACCTGTCCCCCCCTTCTTGGAGTCTCCCCCCTGGGACTTGACAACCACCCTGGTTCTCAACCACTCATCAGCTGCCTCCCCTAGCTCTCTAGGGTTGGTCTGCTTAGAGTCCACTAGATGCTGGCGTAACCTTTCTTGGATACAATTGGTCAAGATGTGCTCTCTCATGATCAGATTGTATAACCCCTCATAAGTATCTACTTTGTTACCAATAATCCAGCCCTCTAGTGCCTTTAGTGAAATGTCCACAAAGTCAACCCAAGACTGGGTACTGACCTTCTGGGTGTCCCTGAACTTCATTCTATATTGCTCTGGGGTCAGACCAAACTTCTTGGCTAAGCACCTCTTCATACTAGGGTATGAATCTGCCTCCTCCCCCCTTAAGGTCAGAAGCCTATCCCTCCCTGAGTTGGGGACCAACTCCCACAAAAGGGAACCCCAGTATTGAGGCCTAACCCTTCTCATTTGGAGTGCCCTCTCAAAGGCCCCTAGCCACTTATCTATGTCATCCCCCTCTACATAAGCAGGAACTACCCCCTTGGGTAATCTGGGGCAAACTCCCCCACCCATGGACACCTCAGCTTCTTTATCGCTGCTTCCATCTGTTTTCTCTTTGTATGCCCACTTTTTCTTTTCTAGGGCCAGCTTCTCTGCTTCCAAAGCTATGTATGCTAGCTGGGCCTCCAGCTCTCTTTCTCTGATGGATGGGTTCTCTCCTCCTGAAAGGACCCCTTTCCCACCACTAGCTTTGGATCTGCCCCTAGTGACTGTATTTACTGAGGACCGTTCTTCCTCATCCTCACTTGGGCTCAGATGCCTTCCCTCCCCTGAGTGGTTAGAGCTTGCATCCTCCCTTCTTTCTCCCTCCTCTGGAGCTTCTTCTGACTCTACCTCTTGGGCCTCAGCCCATGCTGTCAGGGATGTGATCAGGATTTGCTTCCTGAGATTAGTGGTTGCAGGCAACCCTCTTTCAATACACAACCCCGTAAGCTGAACTACTGTCAGTGTGGGTAGGCTAGCCAGATCAAGCTCCATGGTTCCCTAGTTTTGTGTCAACAAAAACTTTTTGCAAAAATTGGAAACAAGAATTTAGAAAAATTACAAAAATTCAATAATTGAAATTAATCCAAATTAAAAATTTAAAACAATTTTTGCACTAGGACAATTTAAAGGATTTTAAATTTGTTTTACCCAAAACTGTAACGTGATATTGAACACAAGTACAGGATCAAGTCGCTGCTTCCAATTATGTTGGAAAATGGGTTATTGGTAGGGCAGGTAGGTACCTACACCTAGCAACAAGCCACTAACCTCCACATAGGTACAGTTAGGTCTCAGTATATTAATCCCAGCTCAACCCTTGGTAGCTTGGCAATGAGCGTCAAGGCTTAACTTAGGAGACAAAGTGTAAAGCATTCAAATATCACAAAACAGTAATTAAATAAAACACAGGAAACAGTATAAAAATCCAAAACCAATTTATAAAAATAGTTTATATTTTTATCTTTAAAATGACACAAAAACGATTAAAATCGGTTCAGGGGAACCGGAGATATGAATTTTTAAAGAATTATTACTTTTCTAGCGCTTAGAAACAAAAAGCGCCAATCGGGTCATCTGGTTGCACCTCCGGGGCAAAGTCAAACTTTCAGGCCGACCGCGATGGAGCCCTGCTCGGCTACAGGTCGCGGGAGGCCTCGGTTAAAAAGTTACCTTCTGACTTAGTCTTTATTTTGAAGTTTTTCTTCACCGGGACGAACCTGCCAGTTGAATCCGACCTCCTGGAGCCCTTGTCCGGATACGCGATGTGGGTTTCCTCGGTGGAGACTTTTACCTTCGGACTTAGTCGTTTTTTCGAGATGAAAATCCTTCGACCGGGGTAAACCTGGATCTTGATCTGACGTCCGTGGAGCCCTTCTCGGATACGATGGCTGGGAGGTCCCGGTCAACTTTTTACGTTCGGACTTAGTCTCTTTTTTGGATGTTTTTCTTTACCGGGACGAACCACGAAGTCAGGCCGGGTCGCGGTTGAGGCAAGCCGGCTAGAATTTCCGCGTCGGGTCGGTCCCTCTCTGGAGCTTTTTTCCAAAAATTCTCAAATCTTTTCCAAACTTCTGGGGCTTCACCCAGATGTTCTTTTAAGGTTCTTTTGGGGTCCACAGCTCACCCCAAGGGTCCAGAAGTTCTGTGATGGTCCTTGGGGGGTGCGGACTTCAACTCCCAGAATGCACCTGGCGCAAACTCCTTTTTGGCCACTGGACAGTGGTCAGCTGGTCGCTTTCTTCAGGAGTTGGTGCAGGGGACTCTGGTTTAGCAATTTTTCACCTGTAGCAAACAGGGAGTCCCTCCTTGAACCAGTTGAAGCCAGGCAAAGTCCTTCTTGTGGTGAAGCCCAAGTGTGCAGCTGGTGCAATCCTTCTGAGTGCAGGGTCCAGGTGCAGGCCAGGGGTCCAGCAGGGCAGTCCTTCTTCTCCTTAAGTTCTTTTCTTGTTGAAATCTGGTAGGGATCTGAGGCGTGGGTGCAGGTCTGCCAGTTTTATCCTTGCTCCTGGGTGAAAAGCAGGGGGGCCCTGGTTCTCCAATCAGGGACAGGGTCGTCCCCCTGTGATGACCACTTCCTGGGAAGTGTGGCAAAAATCCATCCCAGAAGGCAACAGTCTCTAAAAATCCAAAATGGATGAATCTGATTTTTGGAGGAGAGATCTGGCTGAGCCCACCCACTGGTGTGGCTAAAAATCATAAACACACCCATCTCCTAATCTAATCAAGGGGGCACCTAGCTGTCTGGGGTTGCAGGATGTGGGGGTGTTGCTGGGTGCTCCAGATGTCCTTCTCTGCCTTTGAAGACCAGTTTGGCAGCCCTCCCCCTTCCTGCCTCACCATCTGCTGAGGGGAGATTCTCTCCCCCAAGCACATTCCTTTGTGTGAAGCCAGGCCACTTCACACCTCATTAAAGTAGCCTGGCAGAAGCTGCTGCAGGCTGGCCAATCAGAGCACAGCAGCAAAAACAATGCAGAGCTGAAATTGGCAACTTTTTAGGTAAAGTCTAAACTTTTTACCTGAACTGGTTATATTAAATCCAACAACTGGAAGTTGTGGGATTTATTATAACAATCAATTTGATACCAAATTCTTGGTATGTAACATTTAAGGAGACTTTAAAATTTAAAATAAAGTCTGCCCATTCTAGCCTATGAAGGCCATTTACTTCCATGAGGGAAAAACGAATTTGGCTGTTTTTACCTCACCAGGGCTTATAAATCTATTTTTATAAAGTCCCTGCTTATAGTTACATGGCACCCAGCCCTAGGGGCACATAGGGCACACCTTAGGGGTGACTTATATGTAAAAATAAGGTAGTTTAAGACTTTGGAAGTACCTTTAATTCCAAAGTCGAATTTGCATATAACTTTAATTTAAAAGCAGCCAGCAAGGCAGGCTTGCTTTTAAAATGACACTGGGCACCTCTGCAATGCACCTAGGTGTGCACCACCTATGCTGTGGTCCCTAAACCTACATGCCCTACCATATACTAGGGACTTATAGGTAGGTTAACTTAGCCAATTATAATTAGCCTAATTTGCATATCCATTTTACACAGAGCACAGGCCCTGGGACTGGTTAGCAGTACCCAGGGCACCATCAGAGTCAGGAAAACACCAGCATAAAGTGGAAAATGGGGGCAAAAAGTTATGGGGCCTCTGCAATCAGCCCCAGTTTCTCACACAATGCAAACCATTTTGGGGAATGTGTTGGACAATAAAGGGGGTGACATTTACTACTCCCACTCCAATTTAAAACATTTTGGGGAAGGCATTGGACACTAACTAAAGGGGTTACATCTACTATTCTTATTCAAATCTAAACCATTTTTGGGAAGGTGTTGGACACTGAAGAGGTGACATTTACTATTCCCACCCCAATATAAAACAATTTGGGGAAGCTGTTGGGCCCTTAAGGGGTGACATTTACTATTCCCTCTCCAATCTAAACCTATTTGGGGAAGTTGTTGGACATTAAAGGGGCTACATATACTATTTCAACCCCAATCTAAACCATTTTGAAGAAGGTGTTGGACACGAAAGAGTCAGCATTTAGGCCCATATTCATACTCTGTTGCACCAGATTTGCGTAATTATTTTTACGCAAATCCGGCGCAATCTTAACTCCATATTTATATTTTGACGCTAGACCCGCCTAGAGTCAAAAATATGGAGTCAGCGTCATTTTAAGGATGCGTGAAAGCGCCTTGCATCAGTGAGATGCAAGGTAGGTATCCCGTCCAAAAATGACTCAAACACCTTAGAGCCATATTTATCCAACAGGGCAAAAATTACGCACAGGTGGGATGCAGACCTGAAAAAATGACACTAAACCCGATTTGCGTTAAAATGAGGCAAACGCACCACTACATAAGGAAAACACACACAAGCAACATTATAGCCCAACAGGACAACATGGAGGTGCTACTGATGCAGCTTGCAAGACGATGCCGAGCACAGGACCAACAGCAGCAGCCACCACCACCCAAACGTGGCCCCTAATGGAACACAGAAGGCAGGAAAGGGTCTTCAGGAACAGGACAACCCTCCATAACCTCAAGGTACAGGACATCATCCGGAGGTATAGACTGAACTGGGAAGAAATACAGCAGCTGCTGCTCCAAATTGAGCCACAAATAAGAGCCAGTCCGCAGACACCCCACAATATACTACTGGTGCCCAAGCTGCTAGCTGTCCTGCATATGTTGGGAAGTTACCCCTTCCAAACAATGGGCGGCCTGGTCGCTGGGGTATCACAGCCTGCATTCTCTGCCTTCCTGCCCAAAGTATTAGATGCCAACATCACCCTTACACCCCGCCACATCAGCTTCCCCAACACCCAGCAGAAGCAGCAAGAAATAAACAGGGGTTTTATCAAATCCCTGGCTTCCCGCATGTGCTCAGTGCAATTGATTGCACCCATGTCAGGATCATACAACCTGCAGCAACAGAGCATCTATACTGGAACAGAAAGGACATTCACTCCATCAATGGCCACAGTTGACCACCAGGGATTGTTCACCAACATCTTGGCCAAGGATCCTGGGAGTGTACATGATTCCTTCATATTCCGCCACACCACCATCAATCACCACTTCCAAGATGGACAGTATGGCAATGGCCTTCTTGTCGGTAAGTCCATAAACCTAGCAATATACACACAGCACTGCAACCCTGTCGGACACCCAAAACATACACCATTACATTGACACGTGGGCAGGATGACACTGAGGTGTGCCACAGGTAGTTATGTTTTACACCCTGACATAATGGGATACTCACCTATGGACAAATGACGGCTGCCACAAACATTAGCTGCCACGCTAGAGCTACAAGGGACCAATGTCAAAGCACACAGTGACAATGACATGGCCTGCACTGGAAGTACAACTTGGAAGCTGAACCATTTACAATTGCATTGGGCCAGATAGTCAATCTGACACCCTCCCAAGCAGTATGTAGCGTAGAAGGGGTGTGCAATGTGTGTTGATGTAGCTCTAACACCATGAGATGCATAGCATGATGATGCTGACTCATATGTAGGTGACACGGAAATACTGAGGCAGTCCCAACATCATACATCACTCCTGGAGTGCCGTTGCCAGGTAGCAATAAGGAAGTGGACTGTGCTATGAACACATATTGATATGCCACTAATGCAAACTGCACACTGCTGCACACACTGAAAGAGCCAATTGTCCATAAAAATAACATATGTACAGGAAGATGGCCATTCCTGCACAGATACATCCACTTCCACAAGGCAGTTAGCCAGGTTCCCTGGAGCACGTTTGGTAGCGTAGGTGCACAGCTGCACATGAGCCACTGGCAGAGGGAACAACAAAGGTTTGCTTAGAACCAAGTCACACATGGAACAATTGTGCATTATAAATACTGAACACCTCAGTGCTGCCAACTTATGGAGATGTGTTGTGCATTGTCACCAAGCCAAATCAAAGGGCCTCACTGTTGCATTTCATCTGCAATTACATATGTCTAATTGGGTGGGATGTCCAGGCCATGTAGTGCAACCATGTTACCAGCACATTGGAATCTATTGTGTGTGTGGAATTATCATGTCCCCTCCAGTGAAAGCACATGTTGGACACTACACAACGCATGGTACATACATACTGATCTGCAGTTTGGAAACAAAATCATACATCCCAGGTCAATGACCCAAACACAAGTTGTCAAGTCAAACAACTCACTGCAGAAAAAAACTTCACAGAAGCTCAGCATCTCACACAATACCACAAACACATATGAGTCACAGACAACACAAGATATCAACTGCCATGCTACATGACATTCCTGTTGCAAGCACTAACAAAATATTCACTCCTATTATCTTTTGCAGCAGATCAGGGTTACCGGATCCAGCCATGGATCATGACCCTATTCCCCAACCCAAGCACAGCAGAAGCGCATGCCTATAATGAGACACATCGGAGGACACGCACTATTGTAGAAAGGACCTTTCGCATCCTGAAGTCCAGATTCAGGTGCCTGGATATCACAGGAGGCAGCCTCCTATATTCCCCACACATTGTTTGCAAAATCATACTTACATCTGCTATCCTGCACAACAATTGTGGGAGGAGGAACATCCCTCTATATTTTCCAGAGCAAGAACTGTCTGAGGAGGAGGAGGATGGTGCCAGGGAAACTGAGGGGGAACAGCAAAATACACCTGCAGGATTGTGCCTCACACAACAAACTGCTCAACATTTTTTCCACCAATAGTCACTCTACACACCTTGTTAGGATATGTAAATAAACACATTACTTGATCACACAATCCTGCTCTGGTTTCTTTTTTCTCCATCACATCTTCTTTTGAATGTGAGTATTACCTCAGGGAGCATGTTAAAAATACAAATCTGACTACTTGTGATGCAACATCACATGTGATGTGTATAATTGTACAGAAAACATCACACACATATAAAAAAAACTCATCTTTTGAATTTCACATATGAAGGACAAAATCAATGGACCACAGCATATGACACATCCACATTGCCAACATGGTCTACTGTAGCACATGACACACAACTATGACATCTCCAATCATAAGGTAAATAAGCGCCCCATACTTGAGGCAGTGGATGTGAAATATCAGTGGAAACAGGAATGTATGAACAGACCCTTGACATTAGTTAGTGTGACATTTGCTATCTCTGCAAGGAGCTTGTGTGACAAGGGGGGCATCATTATTGAATATGGATAGCATGAGTGTCCCAGGTATGACAAGCAGTGTTCACAGTACATGCCCTGCGCAGTCCATCCCTGGAAATAAGTCCTGCCATTTGCATGTGTTACGTCTCTGCCCTCCCATCTCTAGGGGGCGCTGTAAATGGACTATCTGTACCCTTAGAATCATCATTAACACTCACCCATAGTCCCTTTCTGTTTCCTGTTTGCTTCCCTTTTCCATATGGCATGCTATAGAAGAACTACATTAGTTTGCCTGGACTTCAGGTCTCATAATGCACTGCCTGGTAGTCGGTAAGACCTGTAATCTTCTGTCCATTGCTTCCTATGGGTAAAGTCTGCTTGTCCCTTTATACTGGATTCTCTCCTCCAGGACTTGTGAGAGACTGAGGCTGCACACACCTGTGTGACTGCTCCTCTGCTTATAAGCTGCCATTTCCTGAAGCTCCTCGTCGTGCATTGGTGTACGATTCCTTTGTGTTCCAGACCCCTTGTTGGATTTTGTTACAATCCTGATTACTCCTGAACCTGCTTTCTGTTTACCCAGTTCTTTTCTTGCTTATCAGGTCAGAGTCTGCTCCCTGTTTTTCAGCCTTGTTCATGTTTGATTCTGCCAGATCCTGCTTTCTGTTTCCCAGACCTGTTCTAGCCTTTGCGTCAACCTGAGCCTGTTTCCTGTGCCTGGCTTTGCCTCCTAGTTGGTTCCCTCACTTCCTGTTTCCTCTTGGATTATCGTGTCTTGTAAGTGTCCTATCAGTCCTCACCTGTCTAGAAGTGTTTTCCTTTGTATTTGGGCTGGCACGTGGTTTCCAAGAGGAAAATCCAGCCCCCATCCTTTGTCCAGTGTTGCATGTAGTCATTAGTGCCTAACAGTGACAGTGTGCTATGGCTGTATTCCAGGAATTGCCATTGCTTCTCCAGCCAGACCCACATGAACAAACTGTTAGTGTCCTAGAACTGAGATGTAGTCCACATGTCTAGACATGTTAACAATGCAGTCCTGAGGTTTGTTGATTCATGTACGACTATCACTTAGGGTCACATGTACCAAGCTATTTTTAATTGTCACAAACAGCCTAGTTTTCAGATTTTGTGTGTTTACATCAAGAATAAATGTTTATTCCAATGCACTTCCCCAATTTTGCCATTCTGCAATCACATTGCGAATCACAAAACAGGGTTTGCTAGTGGCATTTCTGTTGAACTACATATGGCATAACTGCAGCAAGGAGGAGCTGCTGATTATTGAGTATGGCAGCAACATCCCTGTGGTAGGCAGCCATGTCTGCCCTGAGGGAGGCCAGTTTCCGGTGCATTGAGTCCAGCTTGTTGTCATTCATGCAGCTGCAAGTCTGGGATGGCAGGTGTTGTGGCAACTCACTCACAGCAGTGGTTAGGTCCCTCACACACTGTTGGACTCCTTGCAGTAGGGATTGTGTGACTTATATGGCCGCTGTCTGTTCTGCAGACATCTTCATGCGCATGCGCATCCCCTCAAGGCTGGCTGCCATAGTTTGCATCCCCACCCATACCTCCTTGGCCAGCTCCCTATGTCATCAGAGTCCTCAGCTGTGTTTGAGCTGGCAGGTCATAGTATTGAGGTGGTGGGTGGGTCCTCTGGAATGGCTGCTACATGTATGCTCTTCCTTGTGACTGGAGGTGGTGTCTGGAGGGTTTCCAGGAAATCTTGGAGGGTTTCCTGGCTGATGGTTGTGAGCTGGTTATCCAGGTCATCAGGGCAGTCCAGGACAGACAGATCCACAGGAGAGCCATTGTCCTCTACAATGAGATATTGTACAATCAGTGTGCCTGTGTTGTGCCAGTTGTAATGTGACGTCCCAGACTTCCTATTGGTGGTACATTGTCATGTTGGTTCCCATGCATTGTTCCTGTCATTAATGTTTGCACTCTCTCAGCCCTATGCCCCACCTGCATGTCACATGTAGTGTGGGCAGTTGGGCAATTGTCTGCGTCACATCTTCTAGGTGTGGGTTATGTCCAAATTGTGGCTTGCCACCTTCTGTCCTCATTAACCTTCCCTCTGCTTCCATTTGCATGGAGAGGCATATATATATGAGGCATAAGTCCAAAGGGCACAAAAAGCCAGTCAGCCCAGCAAGAAGGTGTCTACCAAGGTACAGTGTTGGCCATCTTGACATGAATGAAATATCAACACAATGACGTGGTCTCAACACAGGACAAGAGATCACAAACCCTTAAATTACAATTAAATTAAGAAAACCGTCACTGAAGAAAGGGCAATAGATCCTTGCCCTACTGGCCATTTTTATCAAACAAAATCCCAGAAAAAGAGTGGGGGACACCTGCGCCACATCTGCCATTCAGTGAACACCATCTTGGCCTTTTGAAAGATATATGCTCACCCGATGGTATGGTGTCGGCCATCTTAACATGGATAAAAAATAAAGGGGGTCATTACGACCCTGGCGGCTGGCGGTAAGGTGGCGGTAACACCGCCAATAGGCTGGCGGTGTTCCGCCAGCAATTATGACCGTGGCGGAATTGCCACAGCCATACCGCCGGCCCCTCCAATATCCCGCCAGGATCCCACCTGGCGGTCATAATCCCCAGGGCAGCGGTGCAAGCACCGCTGCCCTGGGGATTATGAGTCCCCGACCGCCAGCCTGTCCGTGGCGGTAAACACCGCCATTGAAAGGCTGGCGGTAAGGGGACTTGGGGTGCCCCTGGTGGCCCCTGTACTGCCCATGCACTTGGCATGGGCAGTGCAGGGGCCCCCAGGCATAGCCCCGTCGCGCATTTCACTACCCGAATTTCGGGCAGTGAAATGCACGACGGGTGCTACTGCACCCGCTGCACATCAGCATTGCCGCCGGCTCTATTACGAGCCGGCAGCAATGTTGATGTGACATTTCCGCTGGCCCAGCGGAAATGTCATAATAGGGAGCCAGGAATACCGCCGGCAATGGCGGTATTCTGTCTCCCGCGGCCTCGGCAGTCTTTTTGCAAGACCGCCGAGGTCGTAATGACCCCCCAAGTGTTAGCCTGATGTTATATGGGTTGATATACAAAAAAGCATGGTAAGCCATTAATTGGTCCACTGTTTCTTTTCATAACACACTGATATTGTCGATATACCTCCCCCAGCAGACAATAAAATCTGACCAGGGGGAGGCACACCGACCCCAGGCATGCTCCCTCTCATACCAACCCATACATAGGCCAGCATAAGAGGAAGCAAACCTGGAGCCCATCGCTGTGCCTTGTATCTGATGGAACTATTGAGCATCATGGAGCAAATAATTTCTAGTGAGAACAATATTTATTATTTTCATAATCATCTTATTATGTGTCAGGAGGTCAGACGTTCTCATGCAAAGGAAAGACTCTACAGCTCTAAAACTGTCAGATTTCTGTATGCAAGTATATACATTTGCAACATACATTGTGACAAAAATAAGCTCAACAGACCAAGTAATTTCTTCAACTGGTTTAGTATATCCATACTATCCTGGAGAGGTGCAGGTGGATTGCAAACAAAAGTCTGAAGAAATGTATCAACATATTCAGATAATTTTTCAGTTGGTGATGAGATACCCAAGATAATTGGTCTTCCTGGAGGAAAATCACCCCTCTTATGAATCTTTGGGAGTATATATATATATATGGAAAACATGGATCCCTTACTAAGAGATAATTTATTCAGGAAAGTAGGGATACAGAAATCTGGTAGTATTAGAGCTGTAGAATCTTTCCTTCTCATGGACGGACTTTATTGTCTTCTTGGTGAGGTATGTCAACAATAACATTATGTTATGGAAAAGAACAGTGGACTGATTAATGGCTTACCATGCTTTTTTTTTATAACAACCCATATTACATCAGGCTAACGCTAAATTACAATAGAGAGAAAACTGATTTTTGGGATATTTATTTTTATGTAGTGGATAACATGGTACAGAGCATAATGTTTAGAAAAAGGACCGCCTGGAATAGTGTCTTACATGCCACTAGTGCACACCCCAAGTCTGTTATTAATAATATCCCATTTGGAGAAATGGTTTGCATAACTGTAGCTCCCAAGAATCATTTATCACTAACATTTATCACTAACATTGTCATTGCTAGGCAGAGGTTCAGAGATCAGGGATATGAGGAAAAGGTTCTAATTAATGCATAGAAGAGGATCTTGAGGGCGAAAAGGAAAGACACATTCAGAAATAATGCAATTTCCATGAGTAAGAAAAGAATATGTGCCCAATTAGTATTTGTTGCTCAATTTAATTTTAGAAGTGATTACATCTATAGAATTTTGAGAAAACATTGACATTTGCTAACAAAGTTCTCTGAACTGAATGACTATAGCCCTTATTAGGACATTGGTGGTAAATTCCAAATTATGCTGCAGTGACTGCCACCAACATACTGCTGCGGAGGCGAACGTCTGTCTGCCAGATTATGACACACAGACACACACACACAAAACCGACAGAAAACAGCCACAACCACAAATCCGCCAGATCCACTGAATGTGACAAACTGATGGAATTATCACCCATACCGTTATGCCACCATTAGTACACCCTCCAAATAATGACCCATGAATCACCACAGCAGACATTCAACGATGGCAAACCATTGGGGGTGAACACTGCTGTGGAGGATATGGCCACACAAATACAAAACAAGACAACATTGGCCAGAACTAAAAACCCACACCTGACACAAATACATACACCCCACACACATACCAACAACACTATAAAACACCACCCCACATCACCCACAAACCTCTGCAAACACAAGACGGCTACACTTTGCGAGGACAATCCAAAAGAGAACTGCACACACATCTCAACTACCAATTCAGCTGACCCGCGCAACACACCACACACCCCACTACATCACACATCACCCCTGCACAACCTACACACACCACACAAGACCCATGTCCCTACAAAGGCACCCCTGTTTCACTGATGAGGAGTTGTGGGTCATGGTTGAGGAAATAGTCAGGGTAGAGCCACAGCTGTTTGGAGCACAGGTACAGCAGATATTCGTTGCCAGGAAGATGAAGCTCGGGCAGATGATTGTGGACAGGATGAATGCCGTGGGACTATATCCACACACAAGGGGTGACATAAGGAAGAGGTGGAACGACCTACGTGGGAAGGTGATTTCCATTGCAGCAAGGCACCAGCTCGCTATCCAGAGGACTGGCGGTGGACCCCCACCTCCTCCCCGACAGCTGACAGCATGGGAGGAGCAAGTCTTGGAAATCCTGCATCCTGAGGGACTCGCTGGATTTGTCAGAGGACTGGACAATGGTGAGTCAACATTTACTACTTATCATCCCTCCGTACCTGCATGCCATCTCGATTCCCACCCTGACACCCATCACCCCACTCCATCCCACACAGTGCACCACCACAATCAACAAACCTAAATGCCAAGCCCTGCATGCCATACCCACTGCATGCACATCCCTTCCAGCCCTGCATGTACACCCACCACCAATGCATGCACAGCATGGAAAACTAACAATCCCACAATCCATCATCATACACAAACAAAGTTGGCAGGGCAACACCAATAATATAGGGGAAGCTAGTGATGCAGGATACATCACAGACATGTAGCATAATACACCACTTACATCCCCACAGGTGCTCCAGCCATTCTCAGTGGCAAGGAGGTGCCACGGCTACCCAGTCCCCCACCAGAAGATGCCCGCAGTGAGGACAGCAACTCTGGAGTTCAGGATCTGGATGAACTCCCTGGCCCATTAGGGACTACTGGTCAGTCGGCTACCCCAGTCCACACCCAGTCCACCATGGATCCTCCCCCCTCAGTATCCAACACCACACCAGCCACCCAATGTCCCCAGACCTCTGTCCCCAGGGCACGTCATTCAGCAGTGTGCCCACCTGTACAGGGACCCCAGTCCACACCTCACAGGCAAGATAATGAGGGTCCAGGGGTCAGTGGCAGAGGGCACACCATTCAGGGGACACAGGCACAGGGAGGGCAGGCCCAGGGAACCGACTGCCTGGGAGACACTCACTAATGTCCTGGGGGGCATACCAATAATCCCAGGACAAGATGGGTCAGATGATAAACATCATGCAGGAGAACCAGTGGCTGCAGGGGGAACCCCACCAGGAGATCAAGCAAGAATTGCAGGCCCTGAACACCACAATGGTCTCCATAGCAGGGGTGCTGGGTGATATGGCCAACATCATGAAAGACTACACATCACACCAGTGAGCCCCTTCCACTAGCGAGTGTACTGACCAGCCGTCCACAGCTGCTGAAGCTAGTGGATAGAAGGCCCTGCCACAGGACCCACAGGCCATCAGCACCCCTCCCCTGCAGAAGGTGAACCACCCCGCAAACAGTCCCTGCGACCCATACAGACACTAGAGACACTTGCCAAGACAAAGACCACCACTGTGAAAAAAGGCCTATCTGAACGTCCCCCTTGTGTTACACTGTGTCACCTTGTCCACTTTGAACTACCATTGCTCCCTTTCCTATGGCCTCTTGGGCATTGGACCTGTGCTACAAACAGACTGTCCTACTACACTGGACCATTCCGAACCATCACCCACTCCATTGCACTTCCCATTGTACACCAATTTTCAATAAACACATTTGGATACAACTTGAGTAATAGTGCTTTATCTACAGGTAATGTACAATGTATTGAACTGTAATGAACTACATGATCCTGTGTAAATGCCCAGTAACATGTTGATCCGTCCTACAAATGTGTCTCAGCAGTCTGTATACATCACAGAAGTACACTGTTGGAACAACACAAACATATGCAATAAGGGAAGGCATAGGTGGCAGTCAGGTGGGATGCAAAGGTAATGATTTTAATTATGCTACAGTCACACAGCACAACACTAAAATGTAGAAAGGTTTAGTTCTTACCTGAGTGTCATTGGAAGTACTGCAGGATCATATGTGACCTGTTGTCCACATGCTCCTCCTCGCTATCCTCAGTGTCCATTGCTGACACAGCTGCATTGTCACCTCCTTCCTCCTGCAGATAGGGTACAAATGCCGTCTGAGGGCCAAATTGTGCAACGTGCAGCACACAACAACAATTCTGCAGACCTTCTCAGGGGAGTAGCATAGGGATCCACCTGTCAGATGGAGACACCTGAACCTAGCCTTCAGGAGCCCGAAGGTCCTTTCAACAATCCTCCTGGTACGCCCATGAGCATCATTGTACCTATTTTCAGCCCCTGTTCTTGGATGAGGCAGGACAGGTTTGGGTAGCCGGAATCACCTGCAAGAAGTAAGGGACCCACATTAGCCCTGCACAATGGCATGGGTTATGACTCCTGAGGGCATACACTGACACACATTGGGTGGGAACTCAGGCTTACCTATAAGCCACAGTCTGTGCCTCTGTATTTGTGCCATGAGCTGTGGGACACTGCTATTCCTCAGGCAAAGGCATCATGAACCGCCCCTGGATACTTGGCAGTGATGTGGGAGATGTACTTCTCAGCAAGGCACACCATCTGGACATTGAGTTAGAGGAAACTCTTCTGATTCCTGTACACTTGTTTATTGGCCCTGGGGAGCCTAAGGCAGTATGAGTCCTGTCAATGGCCTCAATTACATGTGGTATATGTCCCATTGCATAAAATCTAGCCTTCACAGCGAGTAAATAATCTACCTGTGGGAATACGATGTAGCTGCACGTGTGTTTCACTGCCAAAACTCTTGCAAGCACAATAGAGAACACTGGCTGTGACATTCCTGCAGCCAAGCCCACTGTCACCTGGAAAGAGCCAGTTATCAGGAAAGGAGCACTGAGAGTACCTGCACCAGAGGGGGCATTACAGTGGTACAACGGACAGCAGGTACAGGTGGAAGTGACCTCACTCCGCCGGCGTTCACGTCATGGCGGCAGGTGGTCTGCACAATCGTGCAATTCCTCATTGGGTAACATAGCCCTCTATGGTTTATGACAACCAATGATGATCAACGCCGCCGGTGACGGTATTCGCCGCCACGAACGTGACCGCCATTTTATTCCTACCACTTCACTTGATTCCTGACTTTCCACAAGATTACATCTCCACTGCGTGTGCTGCTGTGACTTGTGTCTGGAACCTGCTGTGGCTCGTGCAACAGGGAAAAGGGCTACGGCCTTCACGCCAGAGGAGTTGGTGAGAATCATGACTGGGGTTCTACCCACATATGGGCAGTTGTATGGGCCACCAGACCAACAGGTAAGTGCACCATGGTTACATTGCATGCGATATGGCTGCATGGAGATTTGTGTGTGTGCTGGTAGTGCGTGATATGGGGGGTATGGCTGGTGGCAGTGCTAATGTAGAGATACGGGTCATGTGTGTGCCGGATGAGGGGATAATTCATTTTTTCGGCCATATGTGTGACAGACTGGATTGTCTGTTTAATGTTGTCCATTATTTGTGTTTCCTCTGCAGGTCAGCGCCCATCAGAAGAATGGGTTGTGGCGTGCCATCGTCAAGGATGTGCGGACCCTAGGGGTCTATAACAGGCAGAACACCCACTGCAGGAAACGGTGGGAGGCCCTGAGATGCTGGGCCCGGAAGACCGCGGAGGCCCAGCTGGGGACGGCCTCTCAATGAGGGAGAGGCACCCGTCGGAACCTGACCCCCCCTGATGCCCCGCATACTAACCAGAGCTAGATGGGCGCTAGAGGGCATCACAGCAGCCACAAGGGGATAAGTACAGTGTGTTTGACAACTGTCTCTGTTGCCTGGCATGGGTTCAGGGTACTAGTCAGTGGATACCCCAATATGCCAGTTTAGACATTGATGCGTGGTCCAGCTTAGGTTAATAGGGTGAAATGCATGTTTTTGATAACTAGGTAACTGTCTTCCGTTGTCAGACATGGCTTAGCTGGTCCCAATTGGTGTGTAACTGGCAGTGTTTGTCTCCTACCTGCTGTGTACTTAGCCAATGGTAGCCAGTGCAGTCAATATAGCATATTCTCAGTCTCAGTGTGTGACTCTGATTCCTCCTCCGATGGGAGCTCACTGGTGGTGGCGGACCCCTCTGGGATCACTTCAGCTACGGGTTCTACCGCCAACCCCGTGCCAGCACCACCCTCCTATTAGTCCCCCACTGAGTTGCCCGTGCCGCTCACCCTGGACAGTGGGCATCTCCTTCGCCCCAGGCACCTCAGGTCCTGCCCCAGTCAGCCCTGCTGCCCTCAGTGAGGAGGCTATTGACCTCCTGAGATCCATCTCTGTAGGGCAGTCATCCATAGTGAATGCCATACAGGGACTGGCATCCCAGATGCAGCAATGCAATGCCTTCCTGGAGGGCATTCAGGGTGGTTTGGCAGCCCTACAGAGAACGTTTCAGACATTGGCCTCTTCATTGATGGCAGTCAGTGTCCCTGTTTCATCTGTCCCCTCTCCAACTACCACTTCCCAGTTCCAGTCTCCTCACCCCAACCCATCCCATGCACACTTTATGACAGAAATGCACACAAAACAGCACACCAGACTTGCACAGACAAACACAGGCAGCAGACTTCATTTCACAAGCACTCATGCAGCCAACACACAGATGCACACATAACATCATCCATGGACTCTACTGTCTCCCCCTCCTCCTCCTCCCTCAAAGTCGCATCCTCACTCACACCTGCATGCACTGCATCAACAGCCCAAGAACCTGCCAACAGCACAGCCTTGCCCACAGTTACCACAACAGCAGAGCCGCAGACATGCACCCCACACACCACATGCACAGTCACAACCACCACTATCACCACATCATGCAGCACACCCACCTCACTTGCAGACACCACCACAACATCCTTCCACACGTCATGTTTGCCCTCCCCCAGCCTGTCTGACCCCCTCCACAGACACACAAATGCTTGCACCACCAACAGCCATTGACCTCACACACGCACAATGTCCATGCACCTGCACCCAACTCCAGCACACCTCGTCCTCCTACAACCACTCCCTCTACCTCCACTCACATCACTCCTCCCACATCCCACCACATTGGCCCTAAGAAGCTTTTCCTTGCCCTCCTTGACCTCTTCTCTCCCCCTCACCCCTGTCCTGCCTGTAAGAGGAAGGTCCTACTTCCCCAGCCCAGTACCTTAAGCACCCAGTCTGACATTGCTCCTAACCCAAAGTGGTATATAAAGATATATGTGGGCAGCACAACTAGATTCTTAAAAACTAAAATTCAGGAGCATGTTCTTGCCATACAGAATAAGGACAGAAGACACCCAATGGCACTGCATATGATGAAACATCATACTGAGGACAGCTAGATTTGGTTTCACTGGATTGATTATGTACCAGTAGATCCCAGAGGGGGTAACAGGGAATTGACTATCTAGCATAGAGAAACCGCATGGATCTGCCGCCTATGCAGTGTAGAGATGGGTCATAATACCAATGAGGAATCCCCTCATTTTTTATGTGCTTCTCCCCTTCTTTTCATTATGTATTCTTTATATTGGATAGATGTTCATGTTCCTTGCCCATCTTTTTAATGATTTAAGTTTTTTTTTTTTTTTATTTAATTGTAATGATTAAGGTTTGTGGTATATTGTTTTGCGGTGAGGGTATGAATTTGAGATTGTTATTCTACTCCTGGCTAAGAATACTGACATCATATTACTGGGTGAGCATTTCCTTATTGTGTCAGAATGATGGTTACTGTTCTACCGAAGGGAAGATCTCCTTTTATGGTTCTGTTTGAGAAAAAGATCAATATGGAAAGGACTTAAAGGGGGTCATTCTGAGTATGGCTGACTCAGGACCACCATGTTGGCGGTGGTGGTCGTACCGCAAATAGGCTGGCGGAGAAAACCGCCAAATTATGACCATGGTGGTAGTCACAACAGAATACAGCAAACCACCGCCTGCACTGTCAGTATGGGCAGGCTGCCACTGTCGACAGTAGCCACCTGCAGGCCAGCGGAGACCATGTTTACGTCAGACATATTACGAGGCTGTACACCGCCAAGGTTTCAACCGTGGTTGCACCCCCACAAAAACCCTGGTGGAAACTAACAGTATAAAAGGGAGACACTCACCTTCAGGAAGCCAAACCCATTTGGTGCTACCATGGAACCAGGACTATACGTCTTCCTGCTGCTCCTGCTCGCCCAACGACTTCGGAACAAGCCACGACGACAACAGAAACATACCAATCGATAACGGGAGGCGAGCATGACACACACCTAACCTCACACCAACACACACACTCACACACAGCCACAAACCCACACACTCATACATAGTACTCACACTACGGCCAACACACACGGCTGAAATACACACTTACCCCCAGATACACAGCACTGGCACATTCACACACAACAGCACACAATACCACCAAAAGACACAATTACAGCACAACTGCAACACCACCAAATCATCAAGAACCCACAATACACACCACCACAAATCATACATACAACACAACGTACCAACATCAGAGAACTAACACACACAATCACATATCCAAACAACGCAGAGTATGTCATACCCTGCAAACACACATCACTACGGATCTGACATACCAATCTTCACACACACTCACGCACACAATACTGGAAATAACACATGTCAACAGAAAAAACCACATAATATCAACATAGCAACATGTCCGCAACATACACATGCCCATCACACAATACACACCCATCACTGGGGGACAAATGCACTGCACACAACCACACATGCTGCCCAGACACAAATGGTAGCACAACCACCACTCACACAATCCCATCCACACACAAACAAAATCAGCCAACTCAAAAAATGCCCTAAGATAATAAAAAGAAGGACAAAGATGAAACAACAGGTTGGCCCTGATATATATTAGATTATAAAAATATGTATAAAAATATATGCATGCAAAGATGGAGACCATAGGCCAATCAAACATAGACAAGTGCAACATGGACATAATGCACATGTATGTGCCCCTAACCTACCATGCAACCTCCACAGGTAGGGACATCAAGAGGGTGGCATGCACCTCAGGGAATGGGGGGCAGAGGGAGGGGTTTGGGCTTAGGTTTGGGAGGGGGATCTTTGACTTTGGGCTTGGGAGGGGGGCTTAGGTCGAGGCTTAGGGGAGAGTTGGGAACTCTTGGACAGGGCAGACTTCTTGGCAGGGAGGGGCATGTGTACTTGCAGGGGGGCAGGGAAGTTGGTGGAGGTGGAAGGGCTGGGCTCGGGGAGGGACACAGAGCATTTTGGGGTCTCACAGGGTGGGAGAGGAGTAGGCAAAAGGTTAAACTCTGAGAGGAAAGTTTTCTTAGTCACAAGGGGACAGTCATGGCAAAAGGGTTTGGGTGTGGCGGGAGAGCGAGTGATTGCCTGAGGTGTTTTGGTCCATGTCTTGGGTGCATGTGTGTGAGGTATGCTTGTGGGTGCTGGATATCTGTTGGGTGGGTGAGTGTGGGTGTTTGTGTGTCTTGGGAGGAGAGGGTGTGGAGGTGCTGAGAGATGCTGTGGTGAATGGGTGACTGTCTGTTTGGGTGGTGACTGCAGGCATGGTGGATGTGCTGCATGGGGTGTCTGTGGTTGTGGTGTCTGCAGATGTGGTGCTGAGGTGGATGTCTGAGGGTCTGCTATTGTGATGATTGTGGGTAGGATAGGACCCGGGGAATGGATCGGTGAATGTTGGTGTCGTGACTGCAGGTGTGTCAGGTGTCCTGTATGTGATGCTTGAGGTGGTGGGGGAATCAGGGCAGGTAGTGACTGTTGATGTGTTTGCAGGTGGATGTTGATTGTGTACATGCCTGTGGTGGGTCTTGTATTGCTTGTGTTTGTCAGCGCTACCCTTGAATGTTGAGGTGGATGCATGCTTGTCTGTTTGTGTGCTGTGCCTGGGTCGGGGAAGAGGAGTTTGGGATTCGGAGGAGGAAGGTGGAGGGGGGACGGAAGACAAAGGGTGCCTGGCTGCTGTCAATGTGGAGACCGGAGCCTGAAAGAATCTCTGTAGGCCAGCCAGTGCATCATGAATGCCCTCCTGGAACGCATTACTCTGCTGGACCTGAGTTGCCAGTCCCTGGATGGTATTCACGATGGTCGACTGACTAACAGAGATCTACCTCAGGAGGTCAATAGCCTCCTCACTGAGGGCAGCAGGGCTGACAGGGGCAGAGTTGCCTGCAGCAAAGGAGATGCTTACACTCTTGGGTGAGTGGGCATGGCCATCTGTGTGGGGAGCTACACGAAGGGCGGTGGTAGAAAGGGGGGGTGGAGGACAAAGATCTAGCTGGGGTGGTCCCAGATGGGTCCGCCACCACCAGGGAGTGTCCACTGGAGGAGGATTCTGAAGATGAAGTGCTGGATGAAGTCTCCCTGTGGCACTCCACTTGCCCTAAGGCCTCAGGGTCCCTCATTGTTGTGGTATCAGCACTCTGGGTCCCGTGGCTGGCAGCATCCCCACTCGCCTGTGCCCCATTTTCTTCGCCTGCCGATGCTGATGCACACAAACAGAGAGAGAGGGAGGGAGACATAGGGAGAGAGAGAGGGTCATCACATTCTTCACATACACACATTATAACATGTACAACTGTAGGTATACATCTCCTGGCAAGGTAATTCCATATTGAAACCCACAGATCCTCTATCATGACAAAACATCTTACTTCTATCTACCCCATTTGTCATCTCTATCATCAACATCATAATCCATGTAGGGGGGCACAACTGGAGCATTCCATCAAATCACCTGTAAATATAAGTCAGCATGCTCATCAGGTAGTGGTTAAAGCTGATATATAGTCCTAATCCAGGTCGTACGTTTCTATAATCTTATCACTTTAAGGAAATGCAGTTGACTGATAACACCATATCATGTCCATTCCAAATCTACACCCGACCAGTCCATGACCATAAGTCATGATCCATGCAAGTAAAGACAACTCTCTTCACAAACTACACAGCACCTGCCTTTCCAATCACAAGCGTAGCTGATCCCTCTGTACATATGTGACACAATGGCAGCAATCTCTGATGAATACACAACCTGTGGCAGTCCCATATGGTTGCCAACACATTTTTATATTCCCATCTGGAGAACAGCTATGTCACTACATATACCAAATCTTAGAAATATAGCTGCAGTCACTATTCACAGATATTCCATATCACACTATAAATGCATGTACAGCTACAGTGGCCTAATGAGCACACATGAGACATCCACTGACAATCACAGAGCGCATAGTTACAAATACTAATCAAAGGACAGCCTACTAATTCCTAGGAGGGCCCATTACATTCCACCTGAAATGTAGTTACAGAGCCATGACATTACAACACGAGTATACCAACATCACTCACTCCATTCCTGACGTGATTTCCAGTAGCTAAGTCCAGACAACACACATATCCCACTGAAAAGACATGTACACATGATGTACACATCTCTGTAGGGCAGTCAACCATTGTGAATGCCATCCAGGGGCTGGCAGCCCAGATGCAAAAGACTAATACATTCCTGGAGGGCATTCACACTGGATTAGCGGCCCAACAGAGATCAATCCGGGCTCTGGCCTCCTCTCTGATGGCAGCCATTGTTCCTGTTTCTACCCCCCCCTCCAACTTCCTCTTCCCAGTCCCATTCTCCTCAATGCCAACCCATCCCATGCTCACAGCCAGATGAGCATGCATACAAGACAACACACAGGAGTGGTACAGGCAAACACAAGCAACACCCTTCATCCCTTCATCCCAAAGGCACTCACACAAACACCATCCAGATGCAGACATACCAACATCCACTACTTCCATTGTCTCCCCCTCCTCCTCCACCTCCCACCTAGTTATGTCCACACTCACACCTGCATGCACTACATGATCATCCACTACCAGCATCACCACCACACCTACCAGAACACAAACCTCACTGGCTGACACCTCCACAATAGCCGTGCACATGTACCCTGTGTCCTCTCCCACTGTATCTGTCCCCCCGAAGGTACACAAATGCAAGTACTCAGACACCCAACAGTTATCCACCTCACAACAGCATACAGCCCATCCACCTGCACCCAAAAGCAGGAGACAGACATCTCTGACAACCACTCCCTCTGCCTCCACTCCCATTCCTTCTCCCTCTTCCTGCCCCCAAAGTCCCTAAAAAGTGTTCTTATCCACCATTGACCACTTCCCTACCCCACCCCCCATCCTGCACGTATGGGTAGGGTAGGAAGAACCCAGCTAAGCACCTCAGCCACCCAGTCCACGGGCCCAGTCGTCACCAAACCCACTTGTGGTGGAAAAGGATTCAGGCCACATGTCCTGAAAGTGAAGGAGCCTGCACCAGGCAGCCTCAAGGGAAAGGAGCCTGCCCCAGCTGCCAGAAAGAGCAAGGAGTCTGCCCAAGCAGACAAGAAGGGAAAGGAGCCTGCCCCAACTGCCAGCAAAAGCAAGGAGCTTGCACCAGCAGGCAGGAAGACCAAGGGGCCTGGGGCGGAACTGTGACAGAGCCCCCACCACCAACCATGGTTGTGCAGCCATCTGAGGTTGCAGTGGATGGGCAGGAGCCTCCCCTCCTCAGCAGCACCACCACCTCCACTGAGCAGCCTTCCGAGGTAGCAGGGGGTGGGCAGGAGCCTCACCCCCAGCAGCACCACCACCTCCACTGAGCACCGCCGGTGGACGGCATGTAATCCTGCCTCCATTGGCTGCTGTGCAGCCTGCCCCCTGCAAATCCTGTGGGTATGACACCCACCTGAGAGACTGTGACCTTGCACTCCCCAGGATCAAGAGCACAGGGCACAATGCCCCCTCCAGTACCAGTGGGTAAGACACCCACATGCACAACACTCGATCAAGAGCACAGGGTACAAGGCCCCCTCCAGAACCAGTGGGTAAGACACCCACATGGCCTACACTCCCCAGGATCAAGAGCACAGGGCACAATGCCCCCTCCAGAATCAGTGGGTAAGACACCCGCATGCCCAACACTCCCCAGGATTAAGCACAGGGCATGTTGCCCCCTCCAGAGCAAGTCACCCACTTGAGAGACTGTGGCCTTGCACTCCCCAGGACCAAGCACAGGGCATGTAGCCCCCTCCAGAGCAAGTGGCCAAGTCACCCACTTGAGAGACTGTGGCCTTTCACTCCCAGGACCAAGCACAGGGCATATTACCCCCTCCAGAGCAAGTAGGCAAGTCACCCAGGAGAGGAAAATGTGGCCTTGTACTCTCCAGGACCAAGCACAGGGCATGTTGCCCCTCCAGGAACCAGTGGTCTTGTTCCATCTCCCAACTGAGGTGCCCTCCCATCCCCCCGTCCCCCTGAGGTGCCTGCCTATTTACCAACTGATGCTCCTGCAGTGTTCTCTCCATGGTGATGCAGGTGACATGTGTGGCCTTGGACTTTGGCCTGTGGCCATGTGGCCTACGAACATTGTGGACTGGGCTGTGTCCCTTTTTGTGCACATATGTATGTATCTATTATCTTGCCTATCTTATTTTTCATGCTGTGTTGATCTCATTACATTCACTTTTTCGAAATCGTTTTTTCCTTGCATTATTCATCTGAGTTACGCGGTCAAATTGTTTTTGTAATGCAGCTAATTGTGTGTGTGGTGTTGGGGGGTGTGTGTGTATGTGATGCGTGTGTATGTCACTCTCTTTTTCCTCCCTCCCTCCCTTGTGTGCTAGGTAGCTGTACTCACCGTTGTCGTCTTTGCCGGCATTGGTGTTCGTGGTGGAGCAGAACGTAGAAGAGCATGGGAAAGACATGCCGTTCCGGCTCCATGACGGCATGGTTCTTCCCTGTGTCTCCAATGGTGAGTCCTTTTACTTCTCTGTAGTGTTTTAGCCAGGCTTTTGATTTCGTTGGTACCACCCCAGAAAAGATGGCAGATTGTCTTGTCATAATATGGTGGGCGGAACTTTGACTCCCACCTGGCTTTAGGCGGCTACCGCCGTGGTGCCTTTTGTTTCCGCCCTGGTGGTCGGTGTGGTACATTGGCTGTGTTTCGGAAATCTTTCCGCCATGGTCATAATTTGGTGGTAGTAACCGCCAGTCTGTTGGCGGTATTAATGTCACTTTATCACAGACCGCCAGGGTTTTAATGAGGGCCAAAGTAACTAGGCCCTGTACCAAATATGTGAAGCCCTATGCAGCACATACAGCTGATCTTAAGAGATGGGAGTGGTCTGACACTTTAGAGCTTCATCATTATATATTTAGATTAATTTATCTGGAAAAACTAGATGGGTAGGATGATACAGCAGCGTAGAGACATATATATGGCTGAGTAGAGTCACACATGTGGCACTGTCAAAAGTCCATCTCCACATGCAGTCATAGATATTCTTTGACACAGGTGATCTAAACATCCAGATGTGCAACCCTAAGGCTAGAGCCCCATCTTTCAGTCAGGCAACTTAAGTACTATGTATTCCCAGTAGTCAACATACTTGTAGCACCTACTACAGTGTCACAGCTGCTAAAGTGTGACAGCAAACACCTAGCTACTAGAGGAAAGTACATGCAGTCAGTCAGTACTTACAGCCTTGTGGTTGCTCTGCTGCCCTCAAACACCCATCTGTTTCAGGGTAGGCCAATGCCAAAATGCAAGCCATTAGGGGGGTAAGGGTCTGACGGGCATCCCTCCCTTGTTAGGAGGACATCCCCAGCAGGGACTCAGCAGTCCTCCGAGCCCAGCATCTTAAGTACTTCCAATGCTTTCTGCAATGGGTGCTCCACCGGCTGTGGACGCCTAGGATCCGCACTTGCTTGGTAATGGCACCCCAAATCCCCTTCTTCTGATGGAATTGACCTGCATGGATGACAGACAAAAGGAGAAAGCCATGTTCACATGTGCCATACCAATAGGAGTGGAAGGTACACATCAGTTACAGCAAGTAGGCACACATACCCATCGTCTCTGGACATACGCCTTCACATTATGCCATCTGCATGCATCTATACCCTCACAAGTTCACATGCCTGGTACAATGTCACACAGGACACCTATCACACATAGCTAGGACTTTGGACTCACCAGCTCCTCTAGTGTCTCATATAGCTGTCCATACAGGAGTAGGACCTCCTCCACCAGCCTCTTCCGTGGTGAAGGCAGGGGCTCTATCACCTGCAGGATGTTGCATGATGGCTCCCAGAGGCAGTACACAGCAGCTCACGTCATGGAGGACTTGCAGGCAACAGTGTCAGGAGTCAAGTGAGCAATAGTGCTGAAGACGGCTGTCACGGCTGCCACGTACATAACCATCACCGCCGGCGGACATCGAAATTGGCCCAAGTCCGCCGAAGGTAGCAATGTTTTCCAATTGAAAGTTACACGGTGGTTGCAACCACCTACTACCATGATGACTTCTGCCGGAGGTCTTAGGTCACTTCCACCTGTCCAGTCCAGTAAGTCAGGTCCCTGCCATTTTGGGCACATTTCATAGATAGAAGTGTCTACTAATCTGCATCATTCACTTACTCCCCTAAAGTGTTGAATATCTGTATGTTGTGCCATCATTTTGTGTAACATATTGTGCAAATGTGAAGTGAAAGCTGTGATGAGTGAGCAAATATGGTGATTGCTATGTACAGCTACTCGGAAGTTCTTAGTCCATGGAAAAATATAGATCAACTCCAATACATATGTGTAATTAGTGCAGGACAGCTAAGTCTTACACACATATACTCTAACAGTTGTACCATATTACAATCCCATTGTCATGGTTGCTAATGTGCACCAAGGAGGGTGAAATCTGTGCAGATCTATGGGCTGTGCTGTATATGGCAGATGTGACAGGTGTCCTCTACAGACGTTAGGTGTGAGGTTATAAACAAAGTGTACATGATGTGTGCATACTGCATAACTCATAGTATTTTCACTTGTCTTCACATAGTTATCCTACCATGAGGAGAGTGTGACAACACCCAGTGTACCATCCACTAGTAGACCTGGACAACATGGAGGAAAGACATGTCATCTAGACATATCGGCCCTCATTCTAACTCCGGCGGGCCAGGCGGGAAGCGCCATTTGGCCGCCATGCGGCCAAAATACCGCTTCCCGCATTCTGACATTCCCGCTGGGCCGGCGGGCGCTAAGCAAGTTAGCGCCCGCCGGCCCAGCGGGAATGAGGGCCGCAACACAGGAGCCGGCTCCGAATGGAGCCGGCGGTGTTGCGGCAGTGCGACGGGTGCAGTTGCACCCATCCCGCTTTCCACTGTCTGCTAAGCAGACAGTGAAAAGCCGCCCTGGGCCCTGTTTGGGGACCCCTGCACTGCCCATGCCAGTAGCATGGGCAGTGCAGGGGCCCCCAGGGGCCCCAGGACACCCCCGTTCCCGCCAGCCTCTTCCTGGCGGTGAAAACCGCCAGAAACAGGCTGGCGGGAAGGGGGTCAGAATCCCCAAGGCAGCGCTGCCCTGGCGGATTCGCCCAGCTGGGGGTAAACCGGCGGGAAACCGCCGGCCCCGGTTTTCTGACCGTGGCTTTACCGCCGCGGTCAGAATGGGCTAGGAAGCACCGCCAGCCTGTTGGCGGTGCTTCCGTCATTCGCGGCCCTGGCGGTCTTTGACCGCCAGGGTCGGAATGACCCCCAGCGTCTTAATCATCATACTATCATGGATTTTTGTACTCAGTTGGAGCCATATCTGATGCCTGCCATTGGCAATCCCTATGGCATACCTCCCATCATTCAAGTCTTGTCAGTGCTACACCTCCTGGCCACATGCTCCTTTCATAATACAATGGCTTTAACAACAGGGATGTTTTAGCCCCTGTTCAGTCTGGTTTTGAAGGATGTACTGTATGCATTGTTGAGACACCTGGACAGCTACATCAGGTTTCCCCACCGAGCAGATTTGACCTATGTGAAGGCAGAATTTTATGAGATGGGACACATTCCTCATGTGGTAGGAGCCATTGATGGCACCCATGGAGCCCTGGTCCTCCCATTGCCAATGAACAGGTGTATAGGAACAGGAAGAACTACCACTCAAACAACGTTCAGGTGGTGTGTCTGGCAGACCAGTACATCACACAAGCCACAGCCAAGTATCCAGGATCTGTGCATGATTCCTACATCATGAGGAACAGCAATGTCCCACAGCTGATTGCACAACTCCACACAGAGAGGGCCGGGCTGGTGGGTAAGTTTCCCTAGTTGTGTGTTTGTGAGTTATGTCTCCTGTCATCACAATATAGCAAGTCCCACATACATTTTTGTGTTGTTCAACCATTGTGTTCACAGGTGAATCAGCCTATCCAAACCGCCCTTGGACGTTGACACCAATGAGGTACCCCACAACGCCAGGGGAACTCTGCTACAATGAGGCCCACAGGAGGACAAGGAGTGTAATAGAGCAAACATTTGGGGTCCTGAAGGCAAGATTTAGGTGCCTAGACCTATCTGGGGGAGACCTCCTCTACTCCCCCCACAAGGTATGCTAAATTATTGTTGCCTGCTGCATGTTCCACAATCTGGCCCTGAGATGTCAGAGATCATTGATAGCATAGCAGATGAGCGGGAGGCAGCTGGAGCTGTGGCTGGAAATGCTGTTATGGCAAGTGATGAAGAGCCAGAGGAAGAAGGAGCAGGTGACTCTATGGCAGATCTCATCAATCGGCACTTCAACTGACCTACAGGTATGTGAAGTGGACCTTTTGTTGTGATGAATGTGCACAACTTGAAGAAGATGGCTGCCATTACACCTCCTTTCTTGCTTAATCAATTGGGGTGTAATGAGCTCCAATGCCTATGTGTGAGTTGAGGATGCAAACTGATAGACTGTAATGTGTACAGGACAGAATGTTCTGCTTTTTCATGTATTGTTACAGCAGATGCTAACATACATTTCTGGCAAAGAGTTCTCAGATTTGAGGTATGTTTCGTGCAATCTCCAATCCTCTTTTCCTTCAACTCACTGATTTAATTAGATCCAGTTTGGCTCTGCAACCTAAGCTTGAGTTCTTCTGTGTTAGTAGCCAATGATAGTTGCTGACAGGCATGAGAAATGTGCCTGTCAGATACCTGGTAAAATGAGATTAGTGTCAGTGGGGTGGTACCTTGATAGTTTATCCTTTGTAAAATTGGGGTGTTAATGCTTTTCCTTTTCTTTTACCTGTGGGGTTGAGAAGGATGTAAAATGGTGTCAAATGTGTCAGGTGAAGTTTCTGGAACATGACTGAAGGTTGGATCATGTGAAACATCCTAAACAACGAGTTGGGAACAAGGCAGATGCTTCTAACGCAAGCGTAACCACGCTTCCCAGAACACCGACTTTTTCTGTGCCTTACGCATATGCATTGTTGGAAAATGGGGTATTGGTAAGGGCAGGTAGGTACCTACACTTAACAATAGGCCACTAACATCCACTTAGGTCCGGTTAAGTCTCAGTAAATTAAACCCAGCTTAACCCTTGTTAGCCTGGCAATGAGCGACAAGGCTTAACTTAGGAGGCCTTCTTGGAGTCTCCCCCCAGGGACTTGACAACCACACTGGTTCTCAGCCACTCATCAGCTGCCTCCCTCAGCTCTCTAGGGTTGGTCAGCTTAGAGTCCACTAGATGCTGGCGTAACCTTTCTTGGATACAATTGGTCAAGATGTGCTCTCTCATGATCAGATTGTATAACCCCTCATATGTATTTACTTTGTTACCATGAATCCAGCCCTCTAGTGCCTTAAGTGGGGTGTCTACAAAGTCAACCCAAGACTGGGTACTGACCTTCTGGGTGTCCCTGAACTTTATCCTATACTGCTCTGGGGTCAGACCAAACTTCTTGGTTAAGCACCTCTGCATACTAGGGTATGAATCTGCCTCCTCCCCACTTAAGATCAGAAGCCTATCCCTCCCTAAGTTGGGGACCAACTCCCATAAAAGTGAACCCCAGTATTGAGGCCTAACCCTTCTCATTTGGAGTGCCCTCTCAAAGGCCTCCAACCACTTGTCTATGTCAACCCCCTCTACATAAGCAGGAACCACCCCCTTGGGTAATCTGGGGCAAAACCCCCTACCCATGGACACTTCAGCTTCTCTGTCGCTGCCACCATCTCTTTTCTCTTCCCTTGCCCACTTTTTTTTTTCTAGGGCCAGCTTCTCTGCCTCCAAAGCTAAAAATGCTACCTGGGCCTCCAGTTCTCTTTCCCTGAGGGACTGGTTCTCTCCTCCCGAGGGGACCCCCTTCCCCCAATTAGCTTTGGGCATGACCCTAGTGACTGTGTGTAGTGAGGACCGGTCTTCCTCATCCTCACTTACTCTCAGATGCCCTCCCTCCCCTGAGTGGTTAGAGCTAGCATCCTCCCCTGCTTCTTCCTCCACTGGAGCTTCCTCTGGGCCTACTTCTTGGGCCTCAGCCCATGCTGTCAGGGATTTAATCAGGACAAGCTTCCTGAGGTCAGTGGCTGCAGGCAACCCCCTTGCAGTACACAACCCCCTAAGTTAGACTACTGTCAGTGTGGGTAGGCTAGCCAGATCAAGCTCCATGTTTCCCTAGTTTTGTGTCAACAAAAACGTTTTGTAAAAATTGGAAATAAGAATTTAGAAAAATCACAAAAATTCAATAATTGAAATTAATCCAAATTAAAAACTAAAAACAATTTTTGCACTAGGACAATTTAAAGGATTTTTAATCAGTTTTACTTAAAACTGTAACGTGATACTGAACACAAGCACAGGATCCCACCACTGCGCACCAAAAATGTTGGAAAATGGGTTATTGGTAAGGGCAGGTAGGTACCTACACTTAGCAATAGGCCACTAACCTCGACTCAGCTCCAGTTAGGTCTCAGTAAATTAAACCAAGCTCAAACCTTGGTAGCTTGGCAACGAGCGACAAGGCTTAACTTAGGAGACAAAGCATAAAGCATTCAAATATCACAAAACAGTAATTAAATAAAACACAGGAAACAGTTTAAAAATCTGAAATCAATTTATAAACATATATAATATTTTTATCTTTAAAATGACACCAAAACTAATAAATTTGGAAAAGGGGAACTGGAGATATGAATTTTTAAAGAATTAATGCTTTCTAGCGCATAGAAGCAACTAGCGCGCAAAGGGTTAAAAAAGGTCACACTGGAAAGGAACAAAGTCCAGAGTTCAGGCCGCCCATGGGGTAACACTGTCACACTTACTTTCAGAAGTGTTTGATTCAGGAAGGTGGCCCACAGCACCAGCCAAGGGTTCAGAGGCTCTGGTGTGCCTCTTGTGGCCTGGGACTACAACTCCCACAATGCACCTCTTCAACTTATGGATTTGCTCCAAACATCTCAAAACGTCTGGACCTTCTTCCAGAGGTCCTTTTTGTGTCCTTGAAGTGTCCACAACTTCATCCAAGGTTCCAGAAGCTCTGAGTTTCTCCTTCGGAGTTGGCACTACAATTCCCAGAATGCACCTGTTCATAATCCTCAAATGGCCACTGGACGCTGGTCAGCTGGGCTCTGCTTGCAGGACTTGATGCAGGGGACTCTGGGCAGCTCCTTTGTACCTGTAGCAAACAGGGAGTCCCTTCTTGAAGCAGTAGAAGACAGGTAAAGTCCTTTTAGTGGTGAAGCCCAATTGTGGAGCTGGTGCAGTCCTCCAGAGTGCAGTGTCCAGGTGCAGGACAGGGGTCCAGCAGGGCAGTCCTTCTTCTCCTGTGGTTCTTCCTTGTTGGAATCTGATAGGGATCTGGAAGGGAACTGAGGTGTGGGTGCAGGTCTGTCAGTTTTATCCCTGCTCCTGGGTGAAAAACAGAGGGGTCCTGGTTATCCAATCAGGTGCAGGGTCCTTCCCCCTGTGATGACCACTTCCTGGGAAGTGTGGCAAAAATCAATCCCTGGGAGCAACATTCCTCAAAAATCCATCATGGCTGAAAGTGATTTTTGGAGGTTACATCTGGCTGAGCCCACCCACTGGTGTGGCTAAAAATCCTAAACGCACCCCTCTCCTGCCCTCTCCTAATCTAATCAAGGGGGCACCTAATTGTCTGGGTTTACAGGATGTGGGGGTGTTGCTGGGTTATTCCAAATGTCCTTCTCTGCCTTTGAAGACCAGTTTGGCAGCCCTCCCCCTTCCTGCTTCACCATCTGCTGTGGGGAGATCTCCTCCCACAGGCACATCTCTTTGTGTGAAGCCAGGCCACTTCACACCTCATCAAGGCAGCCTGGCCAGGCTGCCAGCGGCTGGCCAATCAGAGCACAGCAGCAAAAACACTGCAGGGCTGAGGTTGGCAACTTTTCAGGTAAAGTTAAAAACTCTTTACCTGAGCAAGTTATATTAAATCCAACAACTGGAAGTTGTGGGGTTTATTATAACAATTAATTTGATACCAAACTCTTTGTATCTGTTACTTAAGGGAACTTTTAAAATTAAAATAAAGTCTCCCCATTCTAGTCTATGGAGGCCATTCACTACAATGAGGGAAAAATGAATTTGGCTGTGTTACCTCACCAGGGCTTATAAAACTATGTTTATAAGGTCCCTGCTTATAGTTACATGGCACCCAGCCCAAGGGGCACATAGGGCACACCTTATGGGTGACTTATATGTAAAAATAAGGTCATTTAAGACTTTGGAACTACTTTTAATTCCAAAGTTGAATTTGCACATAACTTTAATTTAAAAGCAGCCAGCAAGGCAGGCCTGCCTTTAAAATGACACTGGGCACCTCAGCAGTGCACCTATGGGTGCACTACCTATTTTGGGGTCCCTAAACCTACATGCCCTACCATATACTAGGGATTTATAGGTAGGTTGACTTGGCCAATTATAATTAGCCTAATATGCATACTGATTTTACACAGAGCACAGGCCCTGTGACTGGTTCGCAGTACCCAGGGCACCATCAGAGTCAGGAAAACACCAACAAAAAGTGGAAAATGGGGGCAAAAAGTTAGGGGGCCTCTGCAATCAGCCCTGTTCTCTTACACGCATGGTTAAGGCACAGAAAAAGACAGAGTAGATCGGGAGAGGAAGCGGTGGGATAAGTAGGGCTGGGGCAGGGTCGGGAGTAGTTCTTAGGGTTGGGGGTAGAATAAGGGCTTGCTGGACTATTTTTCTTTGGAGTGGGGTGAGAGTTTTTGGGTAGGGCTTAGGGTGGGGCTCATGCTATTTTTGTTTTTTAATTTTTAGGGGTGGTGTGGATTAATGGCTTGGTGTGGGTTGGGGGAGTGGGCTATTTTTTTTAAGGGGCATGGGATGGGGGATTTGGGTATTTTAGGGTAGGGGGCCGCACTATTTATTTTTAGGATTTAGGGGTGCAGTGGATTAAGGGCTTGGGATGGGTCGGGGGTTGAGCTAATTTATTTTTTTAGTGGCAGGGGTTGGGCATTTTAGGGTAGGGGGTCATGCTATTTTTCTTTAGGTTTTAGAGGTCGGGTGGATTAAGGGCTTAAGGTGGGTGGCAGTGATTGGGCATTTTAGGGTAAGGGTCACACTATTTATTTTAAAGGTTTTAGGGGTGGGGTGGGTTAAGGGCTTGGGGTGGGTGGGAGGTTGGGCTAATTTATTTTTAGGGGTGGGGTTGGGTATTTTAGGGTAGTGGTTGCACTAGTGGGGCGGGTGGTGGTTGGGCATTTTAGGGTAGGGGTTGTGCTATTTTTTGTTAAGTTTTAGGGGTGGGGTGGATAAAGGGCTGGGGCTAATATATTTTTTTAAGGCAGGGTCAGGTTTTTTAGGTAGGGGGTCCGTTTTTTTGTTTTTTTAGGTTTCGGGGTGGGGATGGATTAAGGGCTGGGGTGGGTGGAGGAGTTGGGCATTTTAGGGTAGGGGTCACACAAATTTTTTGTTTTTAGGTTTTAAGGGTGGGGTGGATTAAGGGCTTGGTGCGGTTGGGGGTTTGGGTTAATTTTTTTGTTGCAGTAGGGGTGGGGAGTTGGGTATTTTAGGGTGAGGGTCATGCTATATTTTTGTTTAGGCTTTAGGGGTGTGGTACTTTTGGGCCTCAGGGTGGGTGGGGGGTTGTTTGATAGAACCACGCATGCTTTTCCCACACATGCCTTTACTAGGCATGCTTTTACAACGAAAAATCATTGTAAAGACATGCGTGGTAAAGGCTTGCATGGTAACAATGTGGTCATTGTTCTTACCGCGTTCTTAAGGCATGCTTTGTTCCAGCATGCATGGTTCCATCATCCATTCTTGGATGTTGGCTTCTCGCTTCACAATGGGTGGAGTACTTTGTAATGGCCCTGGGACTTAGATGTGTTTGTGTTTTAAGTTTGCTGTCCAAGGTGCATGTAACTGTATACTGACATAGGTGAGTGACAATCTTGCAGGTATGGTGCCAATGTTAGTGTATGTTGTCTGTACTGGGTTCCTCTGTCACGTTCTTTGTGTGTTTTTATTAGATATGTGATTTAGTAGCTATGGTATGGGTATCTGAAGAGCTTATACCTGGTGATATAGAGGACCTATCTGTGTGCCCCTGCTTTGTAGGTAGATTACTATGAGCCTGACTTCTAAAATCTGTGTATGTGCATTGTATGACACTACAGCTTACATCCTGATGGTACTCTCTGTCATGCTGTATTTGCAGATTGGAATAATGATTATACAATTGTGTTCATGTGGATTTCAACCTCTCTGACATCTGTCCTGTGACATTTTTGTTGTACTGTGTCTCCTGCTGTGGTACACAGGGGTAACAAATCAGGAGAGGTTTACTTCTTGGCAGTGGGTTTGGTCCTATCATCTGCTCCAGCTGGATGTCTGGGTGGGCATCCACGTTTGCCGGAGGTTTTTCAGGTACAGAGGGCGGGGTGTCTGAGGCATGTCCTTATCCTGGAAGGGCATCCATTCCACTAGCTGCCACAGATATGTAAAGAGCAGATGTAACATTGCTAGTGGAAGGGTCCTGATGTTGCATGAGAAACTAAGCAGGATGGTAGTGATGTCCCTCAGCACCCCTGCAGTGGTAGCCATGTGGGCACTTTGTGCCTGCGACTGCTGCATGACTTCCTAGTGGTGTTCCCTCTGCAGCCTTTGATTTTTCCCCAACATGTTGATGATTTGGCCCATCCTGTCTTGGGAGCTTTGGTAAGCTCCCAAGACTTGGGAAATGGTTTCCTAGTCAGTTATGTCCCTTTGAGGCCCCATACTCTTGCCCACAGCATCCCTCCCATGCACCCTACCCGCGTGACTGTACCCCTTACACAGTGTGCCCACTCCCAGTGGTTGCAGGTCCATCATTCTCAGGGGTGTCAAGGTTAGACTCAGGTGCCTGTACTGAGGGACACACAATAGATTGAACAGTCCTTGGGACACACGTTTGGGGTGCCTGTGTTGTGGGTTGCCAGTGATGTGGGTGCAATAGTGTTGGGAGGAGTTGAAGTAGGCAGAGTGAGACTAAGAGTCGTTGACTGACCAGGTGTCCCAGATGGGCCTAGTTGTTTGTCAATGTCCAGACATCCAAGTCTGTTGTCCTCACTAGGGCCTTAATCCTGAGGGGGACTGACAGTCTGAGGTATCCTCTCCATGGTGACAATGGCAAGGTTACCTGTGGAGGGAGTGAGACACAGAGTCCAGGTTAGAATGTGTGTTTGGTTGCTTTTTTTGTGAGATGCAGATAGTGGCTTAACATGATTCCCTGCAATGACATTGACAGATGCTCCACAGTATACCTTATTTGTGCATACAACTCTGTGACTTGTTTTCCTTACTCCATGTTGAGAGCTGTCATACTAATTGGGTGCAGAATTTAGTGCAGATGCCATCTGATTATGTCTGATATATGACCTGACTGTTCAGCCCTGTTACCTAGTGAATAGTCAGGCTTGCTATTTGTCACACATTAAAGCCCCACAATGCACCATGGAGTCCTAGTGGGAACCCAGTACGTGAGTATGCAGGGGAAATTGTTCTGTAACTAGATGTTGTGCATGTGAATCGACTCTGCCATCTACTTTCCAAACCAGGTTTGTCTCTTCTGGTTTGGGATCTGGCATCTGCGGCCATTGGGACTCTTCTCTCAGCTGTAGCTGTGTTTTGCTTTGGTTGCTATTGTGAGTGTGCCATTGCATTGCTGTCGTTGCCATGTACTGGTCCTCATTAGAACAATCTAGTTGGTGTAGCTAGTACTTTAGTCATAAAGACATAACATGTGATGTGATGTGCACAAACACCAATAGATAAGTGCGTTCTGGGAGTGATAGTGATCTGATCAGCCTGTAACCTATGTGCCATTTCCAAGGGCTGTGAGGGAATTTGGGCTCAGTGGAGAGGTGTCATGCCAGAGAGGGGCTTAAGGTGATTAGGTGAGAGGTGTTGTGGCTAAAATAGTTAAATAGGAAGGATTTGGGTGGTGAGGAAGCATGCAGGACTAATCAATTGTGTGACATTAATATTATGATTACTTACCAGACTCCAGTCCACCAGGTATTCCTGTCAGGCCCTCAGGTTGAAGTATGTCCATGACCTTCTCCTCCCAAGAAGTTAACTGTGGTGGAGAAGGTGGGGTCCTACTGCCAGTCTTCTGCACAGCTCATGGTACCTGGATGCCATGGAATGGACCTTCCCCATAGGTCGTTTCACTTCTTCCTGATGTCGTTCCTTGTGCTTGGATGACTGCCTACAGAATTAACCCTGTTGACTATTATTTGCCACAACTATATATTCCTACCAATAGATGTTTGTTGGAACTGTGCTCCGAACAGGTGTGGCTCAAACCTGACAATTTCATCCACCATTACTCTCACCTCATCATCAGTGAAACGTGGGTGTTTTTGTGGAGACATGGTAGTGGTTGTATAGACGGTGTGTTGGGTGTTGTGAGTGCAAGGGTGCAGTGTTAGGTAATTGGTTAGGTGTGGGTGCTGCGATGTGAGTTGGAGATGGTCGTTGCGGATTGTGTGTGCTAGTGAAGTGTGTATTGTGATAGTTGTGCTCAAATGGAGTGTGTGCTGAGCAAGATGTGAATATGTGCCTATATATTGTAAGAGAGTTAATTCTATATTTTTGGCTTCTCAGAGTATCTGAATGGCTTTCTGGATGTAGAGGATTATAGGTCATGTAGGGGTGTGCTATATAGTGCAGTGAGTAAGTGTGTCAGGTGTGTGGATGTGTGTGAGGTGTGGGTTATTCAAGCTATCCAATGTAGTGGTGTTCTGACTGAATTGTTTTGTGACTGCCGCGCTTTGCACCATCAAGGATTTTCTGCCATGGAAGAACTGCTGTGGTGATTTGTGGCTCATAATCTGATGGGTGGATTTGTTTTGGGCTGGCGATGCTAGTGGTGGGACCGCCTCTTTTCTATCCTAGAGTGTCTTGGCAGTATCCTTTTTTGGGCTGTTTTTTGGAGGTCTTCACAGTGTGAATTGTAATATGGCGGTTAGATTACTGCCAACATGGTAGTCTTTTGGTGGACACCAGAGCAGCAGACTTTCCAAAAGACTGCCAAACCCATAGAGAGGCCCAAATTATTTTTTCATACAGCTGGTATTTATGTTCTAATTGTAATGATCAAAGGTTTTAGATATCTTGTTTTGTGGCAAGACTATGGCGGTCATTCTGACCGCGGCGGGCGGCGGTCGCCGCCCGCCATGCGGTTACCGCCGAATGACCACCCCGCGGTCAAAAGACCGCGGCGGCCATTCCAACTTTCCCGCTGGGCCGGCGGGCGACCGCCAAAAGGCAGCCCGCCGGCCCAGCGGGAAAGCCCCTGCAACGAGGAAGCCGGCTCCGAATGGAGCCGGCGGAGTTGCAGGGGTGCGACGGCTGCAGTGGCACCCGTCGCGATTTTCACTGTCTGCAAAGCAGACAGTGAAAATCTGTATGGGGCCCTGTTAGGGGGCCCCTGCACTGCCCATGCCAGTGGCATGGGCAGTGCAGGGGCCCCCAGGGGCCCCACGACACCCGTTCCCGCCATCCTGGTTCTGGCGGTGAAAACCGCCAGAAAAAGGCTGGCGGGAAGGGGGTCGGAATCCCCATGGCGGCGCTGCAAGCAGCGCCGCCATGGAGGATTCCCTGGGCCAGGGGAAAACCGGCGGGAAACCGCTGGTTCCCCTTTTCTGACCGCAGAGAATAGCCCAGGAAGCACCGCCAGCCTGTTGGCGGTGCTTCCGCTGCCCTCCGCCCTGGCGGTCAGAGACCGCCAGGGTTGGAATGAGGGCCTATATATTTGTGATTGGTGTTTCATTCATATTAAGATGTCTGACACCATACCATTGGTTGTACATGTATCTTTCATCAGGCCAAGATGGTGGTCTTTGAATTGCCAATGTGACTAGAGTTGGCCACTCCTTAATTTCTTTTTCTTATGACTGATGCTTATGTTTCAATTTCAGTTATTAAAGGTTTTGATATCTTGTCTTGTTGTGATATTACATTTTATGATAGATTGTTTATCCATGTTAAGATGGCCAACACCATACCATCGGGTGAGTATATATCTTTCGAAGGGCCAAGATGGTGGACACTGTTTTGCAGATGTGGTGGAGGTGTTCCCCCCTCTCCATTCCTGGGATTTTGTTTGATAAAAATGGTCAATAGGGCAAGGATTTAATGTCCTTTCTTTGGTGACGGTTTTCTTAATCTAATTCTAATTTAAAGGTTTGTGATAGCGTGTCCTGTGTTGGGAGTACGCCATTGTGTTGATATTTCGTTCACGTGAAGATGGCCAACACTGTACCTTTGGGTGAGCATTTATCTTTTATTGGGATCTGATCATAGACACCTTATTTCCGAGTTGACTGGTTTTTATGTGACCTTTGGCCTTATGTCTCATACATATTTATTTTGATATGCAGAGTAAATATGATTACATTTGAAGATTGTCTTTTTATAGGTTTTTTGACTCATTTCTTTTAATCTACTGGTATTGATATCCAGCTTGAAGTTACTAATTTAGAGCTGCCTTTTTTGTCCATGTTAAAATGGCCGACACGTCCAACTTTCTGGATGTGCCTCTGGTGGCCTATGTGATTATGCTAGCAAATAACACCCAGGTGCGTTACTGTGGACGGTAAAATTAAGGCAGGCTTAAAAACCAGGGATTTCCCTGCTCTGGTTTCTTTGCCATTTTCGTATTGCCGCGAGTGCAAGTGGGTATTGGAGCATGCGGCTCCTGGCGCTAATCGAATTAAGTCAACTGAGTAGTTTACAACAATGTATTTCAAAATGACATATCCCCAGATGTATCTGATGTGAGAAATATCTTTTAACATAGTTTTCTAATGAAACAAGTGATAAGCACATATATATTGCTTTTTTATTCATTTCGTGGTGTTGAGACTCAATAATTCATTAGGGTTCATATTATTGTTTCAAAACGGGCAATAATTAGAAATTAAATGCATTTTGAAAGGAATTATAATCACAGAGGATGGTGTGTATTATTGGATATTCTTTCCATTCCCTTCTCCCATTTTTTGTGCAAGTCTCCCTGATTGTGGACTAATGGTTCATTTGACATTTGACATCTAATCATTTCTATGAGTATTAATGAGACATTTTACTATCTTATTTTGGAACAAGACTGCTTTAACAATTATATGTTTTACATTCTTCTAAAATATTGACTTCGAGAAATTGTTGAGAAATCTATATGTTTACAATGTTTGTAGGAAGCTAAATAAGCCACAAAAAGATGCTCCTTTTCATTTGGTCTAAGTAAATGACTAATCAATTGAAGTAGTTGTTTCCATGTGTGTTTGTTATGTAATTTGTTTTTGATGTGGGTGTAGGGTATTATTTCTTTCTTCCTTTCTTCTGTTGGTTCTTTGTCCATGTTTTAATATTAGTGTTGTGTATTTTTCATTATGCATAAATGTATATATATATATATATATATATATATATATATATATATATAAATATTAGGTTTTGTGATGTGTTGTAATTTATAAATTTATAATGTATTTGTCATATTACATCCCTGAAGCGTTCCTGATTTTACGGACAAAACGCATTGGTTGTTTCCAGTGTTACAAACATGTTTTTGAGAGCAATTAATAAAAGACTTTAACTACTTTTATATGGATTTTGGACTGTACGAGTAATTATTTCACATGTGGTGCACTTCTATATTCTTGGACTCATGTTTTTGCCCTTATTTTTAGGGTAGTAAGGTGGTGGTCGGTGCTTATAGTGCGTGCACTCAAATTTTTTAATCTTTCTTTCTTTGATAAGATGTTGTAAACATGGGTGAGGTGTGGTTAAATTGAGGCCTGCTGCCTGTCCGATTGCACTTATCAAATAAATACCTTTATTAAAATGTGTTTCCTAAAAATTGAAATAAGTAAACCTATAAAATAGAAACATACAAAGAAATCCTAAGTAATACATGATACATATTCATTCTATTTTCTTAATTTATTTATCAATCATTTGGAATATTTTTAAATACATTAAGAAAAAATTTAAATAAAACAATTTATTTACGACATTATAATTTTCAACTTTTAAACAAACATAAAATATTATTAAATTTCCAATACAAATGTAATAATAGTAAATTTATTAAATTAAAAATATGTAACAAAATTACACAATTGTTACATTAATATATGTAAATTTAATGCAGTTTAGTTTTATACAAAATGTCTATAACTAAAATAAATATTTTTATAGTTACAATAACAAACAATCTTTCAAACTTAATATAATGTGTCAGTACATTAAAAATAATTATGAAATATGTTCACTAAAAAATAATAATGCAAAAAAAAGAATATATCAATTTTACAATATTAATCTGCATATCCTTAAAAAATGAATACTATGTTTACAATAAAATATTCACTTTTTACAAATATCCCCTAAATGCCCAGACTCCACCTACTATAAAAAATGTACATACATTATTTTTGCACAACAACACAACTGAACATGTAAAAATTAATAAATTATCTTACTAGATGCAAACATAAAAAAATGACTAAACACATAAAATCATAATCATCGTCAAACTTTATTTTATCATCGAGTGCCATAAAAGGCACATAGCACCACAATAAATAATAAATTAAAGTTTTAAAATAAATTTGGCTAAAATAAATAAAAAAAATAATAATGCACAAAATGCAGTACAAAAAAAGAGGAATATGGCAAAACACAATTCTGAGGTACAGTATTGGAGCAGAAATATACATGTAAGACTGTAGGGACATAGAGCTAGGCAGTTTTAGTCAATTTCCTTCTAATGCGCCATATTTCTCTGAGAAATTTGGCAACTGCAATAGCAATGGGCAGGCTGGAGTCTAATTTTAAAATTATCATGCCTGCAGCGTGATCTCAGGGCCCAAGCCGTTGGCAGGTTATCATGAGCCATTTCCTTCATAGGGGAACGTAGGATGGGCATGCAACGAGGACATGGGCAATTGACTCTTGATGAAGGTTGCAGCAGGGGCACAACCTTTTGTTGGGTGCCTTATTCTGCCATCTGCTGGGAAAGGTTTTGAGAAGGAGGGAACCAAATCTGAATTGCATATAGAGCTTCCTATCAGTCCTGTCTAGAATGCTGTCCGGATAAGGTTTTAGCAACCAGGCAGACTTGAAGTCCAGAAACTCACTAGTTAGTCACCCTAATGAGAGGGAGTGAGATATAGACTGGGTTACCCACTCCCAGTAGCAGGACTTCACTCTTTCTTTCGTTGGTGGTGGCCCTGTGTGTGAGGAGTTCCATGAGTCTCCCATGGCAATGGCAGTCAATGATGACTTAACTGAATGGATCCACCGGATCTTATTGGAGGTGTCCAAAGAAAACCCTTTCCTCAACGAGGTGGCAGTTCAGGAGTTTGCATGATTCTCCTAAAAACAACAGTGGTCTGCAATTGACTATGGCAGCTAGTGGTTTACGGACCAGATCCAAGTGCAAAGGAAGAAGCAGGGTACTGGGGGCAGGGAGGTGAGATTTCTCATTAACATGTTCTCAATACGGGTGAGCTCCTTTACATCCTCAAAGCCCCAGAGTGAAGTGCTGCGCTAACAGACTTCATGTTATAAATCTTGAGAGCAGCAGGTATTGGTCTTCTAGTTGATGCATGGTGTTCCTTCACAAGAATGCCTACTAGCTGGCTGAATTTTAATGATGAGAAATTGATATGGGCTTTCCAGAACATTGAGTCTGATAGGTTGATCCCCAGATAGTCAAAGGGGTTAACTAGTTCTAATTTAGAGCCACCTATGGAAAGGTTCCCCCTATATAACCTGTGAGGGTTAATGACCATGAACTTGGTTTTAGAGGTGTTTATTTCTAAGCCTCTCTTGAAGCAAAAATCATCAAATCGATTCAGCGAGGATTGGAGGCCCATCAGGGTTTTGGATACTATCAGGGTGTCATCTACGAACAAAAGTTTCACGATATTTTCATTGCCTAAGGCTGGTGCGTCAGAGGACTGCAAGGTGAGGTATTGGATGACCTGATTCAAAAAAAGGGAGAAGAGAGTCAGAGCTAGTACACATCCCTACCGAATGCCTCTGACTACTTTGAACGGATCGGTGGGATTGCCTGGGTTCCCCCAGCGTATTTTTGCATAGTTGGCCTCATGTATTTGAATTGTTGTGGTCAGGAGCCCTGGGGTCATGCCCATCTCATTGAGGAACTCCCAGAGTTTACCTTTAGGGACCAGATCAAATGCAGATTTAAGGTCTATGAAGGCTACTCAGAGACTCCCCTTACCTATCACTACAACCTTCCAATACAAAAGCAGAAATCTGAACACCTGATCTATGGTGGTTGTTATGGACCTGAAGCCAGCCTGGACTGGTGATAGGATGTCATTCTCAGAAATACAATCTAGGATTTTCGATAGTAGGGCACAACAGAATACCTTTTGCACTGTATCTATAAGGTTTAATGGCCTATAGTTGGCAGGTAGGGACCTGTCGCCCAAGTTCAACAAACCATCCATGTGGGTGGTATTCGGCTGGGGTGGAAGTAAAGGGACAGAGATGGTTGCGAATTGGTTTTCGACATCACAGAGAGAGTTGCAGTGTTAGAACCAGTCTGAGGGCAGGATATTGTTGCCAACTGCAGGGACTCCCTTTTGGTTTCTTTTGCTTACCATAAGCCAAAAGGATCTGGTATCCCTCCGTTCGCATGCAACCATCAAGAGCCTCCATCTTTCCCCCTCCTAGTCCTTCCTGGCCTTGTTCTGCATCTGCTTGTACAGGGTCCGCAGAGTCCTAACTCAGGCGACATTCTTTTGTTTGATTGCACTGATTAGATTTGTTCATACCATCCGTCAGTTTCAATTGTACCAGTTATCTCCCTCATGAGGAGGAGCACTACCAGTGTTGTGGGCAGCTGGCAAAGATAATAGCTATTCCAGTCTTTTGAAAAACTCGATGTGTACATCGATTGGAGAGGAACAGTTTCCCACATCTTCTTCCATCCTGGATGTCAATGCTACGCAATGTGTCAGGTCTAAATCGATGGACGAGAGAATGCCATCTCGCAGGATCACCTTGCTTCATCTAAGTCGCCGTCTGCTGTTCTCAGCCTGGACCACCTTGGCTACTTTAACAGTGGTTGTTGCAATGGGGGCCCTACCCCACGGGGTCTCTAAATTAAGACAGAGTGGATTGTGGTCACCATGTCATCTACCAAGTGCCACTATCTAAGGTCCATCAATATATAGTTGATGTGGCTCTTCCCCTGTGTGCCAGTAAACGTGTGGGCGGCATGCTTGTCAGATTTCGTTCTTCCATTTACAGCCCTCAGGTCTTGGCTGAGGGTCAAGGCATTTAGTTGCAGGGCGGCCAAGTACCACTTCTTGATGGGGGGAAGCTCCAGCCTAGGTATGTGCCATATGTTATCTTCTTCCCTGAAATCGCCCATGTGATACAAACCGAGGGGTTTGAAGGTGGTATTGAAGTTCCCCCCCACAATGAGGGCATGTTTGGAGGGCCTTTCACCCAGTTGGGTCACTAGAGACTGCAAGGTGATGGAGTGGTTGGGCCCCCTTGCCTCCCTGGCATAGATGTTGAAAATGTCAGTGACAGGGGACCCTGTTCCCTTGAGACTGATACCAAGAATGTCAGGGCTGTTGGTGGGTATCAGTTTCACTACACGCTGTAGTGAGAATTTCACCCATATTAGGAGGCCCCCCAGTGGACGTCCCGCCTTGCTGGAAACGGCGGTATGTGGCAGGTTATGTAGCCAGGTTCCTGGGAAGGTTCGATTAGCTAGGTCTACAGAAAGTTACATATGTCGTAGTGGTCAATAAAGGTGTTCCAGTGAGGCTGGAGATCTATGGTGGCTGGTGCAACGACACTGAGGGAAGCGGTGGGTACCATCCTATTATTCTGGTCGGGGATGTCCCTGGGTGGCTGACAGTGCAAAGACAATTGTTAGAGCCTGTGCTACTATCAGGTCTATCGTAGGCAGCCTGTGTCTCGGGCTCTGTTGGTCAACCTATCTTGGAACAGACAGTGAAATGATCTAAAGCCACTACGGAGGGTGGCATACAAAATGGGGTGGGTGACTCGAGTTTGAACTGTATAGTGGACCCAACCGGGGGGTTAGTTCTTTGGTCTAGGGCTACTAAGTCATAGGCTAGCTGCCCATTTTCTAGAAGAAGCTTGATACAGTTAGACATCTGTACCATCTGGCCCTAAGAATATCTTTCCTAATTACTGAGAGACATCCTGTACTGTGTTGAATCCAGTGGGTGACTTTGTTAATCAAGGAGTCTTCCCCTTCCCTTCCCCCTGGGAATTTAATCTAGGCATGTTGGTCATAAACATTTTCCGAGGCGGGAGAGTGGTAGTCTTGGGAACATGTGTACTGCCAAGGTGACAACCCTTCCCTAGTGTGAGAGGTGTGAAGTTGAAGCTTTTGTTCTGGGGGTTGATGGAAGGAGATTCAATTTGCACACCTGCTGGTGTACTGGGACCCGATATACGGGCTCCGACCGAAGTCCTAGAGATGGTGTCCTCAAGTGGTAAACTTGGGTGGCCTCCATGATGTTTTGCATGATGGGGCATGGTGGAAACAGATGGTGCCAGAGCGGTGATGTTGGTCAGAACTGGGGTGGCAGCGCTTTCCCTGGCTATTCTCCCTCTCTCTTCCATAAGACGCTCCATTGTAACCGCAAGGTCACCTATCATACACTTAAGGGCATCTATTTCTGACCTGACTGTTTGCATACAACCTACCAAGTCGTCATGTGTGGAGGGGGGATGACTGGTTATTTGGGAAACCACCTGCCCTAGCCTGGGCAGGGGGAGCTGCGAGATCCTGAGTTGTGGGTGGGTCTGAAGGACGTGATAGTGGGAGAAATCAATTGGTACAGGGGATGGGCGCTACCCATAGTTCGCTCCCCCCGCCGCTGCAGCTCCACCTGCCCAGGCTCCAGCCACCTCCCAGCAAAACCGTAAGTACGTCCTGCGCTCCCCCCGTCCAGCCCCCCGTTACTCATCTCTGTCCTCTCTTCCAACTTCTTCCTCTTACCTCTGCTGTCCTCTCTCTGTCCATTTTTCTTCGTTTTTCTGCCCCTCCTCTGGCATCCATTTTCTTCGTGTTCTGCACCTCGTCCTGCACTCCATTCCCCTCGTGTTCCTCTGTTCATCTGTTCTTCTGTTCTCCTCTTCTTCTGTTCTCTTCCGCTCCTGCACTCCATTCCCCTCGTGTTCTTCTGTTCTTCTGTTCTCTTCCGCTCCTGCACTCCATTCCCCTCGTGTTCCTCTGTTCATCTGTTCTTCTGTTCTCCTGTTCTTCTGTTCTCTTCTGCTCCTGCACTCCATTTCCCTTGTGTTCTTCTGTTCTTCTGTTCTGTGTTCTTCTGCGCCTGCACTCCATTTCCCTCGTGTTCTTCTGTTCTTCTGTTCTTCTGTGTTCTTCTGCGCCTGCACTCCATTTCCTGCGTGTTCTTCACTTCCTGCACTCCATTTCCTGCGTGTTCTTTTCCTCTTCTGTGTTCGTCAGAGTTCCTCTCCTCTTCTGTGTTCTTCTCTTCTTCTGTACTCCTCTCGTCTCTTCTTCTGTGTTCTTCTCTTCTCTTCTTCTATTCCTCTCTTCTTCTCTTCTGACTCCTCTCTTCTTCTCTTCGGACTCCTCTCTTCTCGTCTTCTGACTCCTCTCTTCTTTTCTTCTAACTCCTCTCTCCTCTTCTTCTGTACTCCTCTCGTCTCTTCTTCTGTGTTCTTCTCTTCTCTTCTTCTATTCCTCTCTTCTGACTCCTCTCTTCTTCTCTTCGGACTCCTCTCTCCTCTTCTTCTGACTCCTCTCTTCTTTTCTTCGGACTCCTCTCTTCTCTTCTTCTAATTCCTCGCGTCTTCTATAATCCATCTCTCCTTCCCTATCCTCTTTCCCTTCCCCTCTATCTGATCCCCCGCCCTCTGCTTTCCCGCCTCCACCACCCGTTCGCCCCCCCTGCTCCCATTCGTGGCCCCCCTCCCGCCTCTCGCCCCCAGCTAACCCCTCCTCCCACCCTCCTCCCTCTTATGGCGGCCGCTGCGCGGCAGAGACAGCGACCCTTGACCCTAGGGTAGGTCGCTCCCCCCGCCGCTGCAGCTCCACCTGCCCAGGCTCCAGCCACCTCACAGCAAAACCGTAAGTACGCCCTGCGCTTCCCCCATCCAGCCCCCCGTTACTCACCTCTGTCCTCTGAACTCTCTCTCTTCCAACTTCTTCCTCTTACCTCTGCTGTCCTCTCTCTGTCCATTTTTCTTCGTTTTTCTGCCCCTCCTCTGGCATCCATTTTCTTCGTGTTCTGCACCTCGTCCTGCACTCCATTCCCCTTGTGTTCCTCTGTTCATCTGTTCTTCTGTTCTCCTGTTCTTCTGTTCTCTTCCGCTCCTGCACTCCATTCCCCTCGTGTTCTTCTGTTCTTCTGTTCTCTTCCGCTCCTGCACTCCATTCCTCTCGTGTTTCTCTGTTCATCTGTTCTTCTGTTCCCCTGTTCTTCTGTTCTCTTCCGCTCCTGCACTCCATTTCCCTCGTGTTCTTCTGTTCTTCTGTTCTTCTGTGTTCTTCTGCGTCTGCACACCATTTCCCTCGTGTTCTTCTGTTCTTCTGTGTTCTTCTGTGCCTGCACTCCATTTCCTGCATGTTCTTCTCTTCCTGCACTCCATTTCCTGCGTGTTCTTTTCCTCTTCTGTGTTCTTCAGAGTTCCTCTCCTCTTCTGTGTTCTTCTCTTCTTCTGTACTCCTCTCGTCTCTTCTTCTGTGTTCTTCTATTCTCTTCTTCTATTCCTCTCTTCTTCTCTTCTGACTCCTCTCTTCTTCTCTTCGGACTCCTCTCTCCTCTTCTTCTGACTCCTCTCTTCTTTTCTTCGGACTCCTCTCTTCTCTTCTTCTGACTCCTCTCTTCTTCTCTTCGGAATCCTCTCTTCTCTTCTTCTGATTCCTCGCGTCTTCTATAATCCATCTCTTCTTCCCTATCCTCTTTCCCTTCCCCTCTATCTGACCCCCCGCCCTCTGCTTTCCCGCCTCCACCACCCGTTCGCCCCCCCGCTCCCATTCATCGCCCCCCTCCCGCCCCAAGCTGACCCCGCCTCCCCCCTCCTCCCTCTTATGGCGGCCGCTGTGCGGCCGCGCGCAGCGGGTGCGCCACTGGCGCGCCAAAGGCAAGCCCGTCTGCGCCCGTCCGCGCCTGGACCGCGCCCAGCGCCACGACCCCTGGCCCCCAGCACTCCCAAACCCCGCAGCACAGCTACGACCCCACCTCCCTCCACGCATTCAACCCAGGACGCTCTAGAACCTGCTTCCAAGCCAACCCGAAACGCACTCAGCGACCCTTCGCATGCCTTACCTGCAAGCACACCTTCCACCGCGACTGCACCCCACCCGTCAGACCACGCGCCAATAACCACCTCAAATGCATCCTCATCAACGCACGCTCCGTCCACAAGCACCATTGAACTATGGGACCTCTTGGACTCCACCGCACCGGACGTCGCCTTCATCACTGAGACGTGGATGAACGCCTTCTCGGCCCCCGACATCGCCATAGCCATCCCCGACGGCTACAAGATCGCCAGGAGAGACCGCACCAACCAAGTCGGAGGAGGAATCGCCATCATATTCAAGGACTCCAACAACGTCACCACTTCCACCGAAGACACCCCCCTCGCCGACGAACACATGCACTTCCAGATCCACACCGACCCCAGGACCATCCTCAGAGGAACTCTCATTTACAGACCCCCGGGACCACGCACCCTCTTCAGTGAATCCATCGCGGACTTCATCTCCCCGCACGCCCTAGCCTCGCCGGACTACATCCTCCTCGGAGACCTCAACTTCCACTTGGAGCAGAACAACGACACCAACATCACCACCCTGCTCGCCAACCTCGCCAACCTCGGTCTCAAGCAACTGGTGAACACCCCCACCCACATCGCCGGACACACGCTCAACCCAATCTTCTCCGCCAGTAACCACGTATCCTTCAGCCACTCCTCCGTATTACACTGGACCGACCACAGATGTGTCCACTTCACCTTCAGACGCAAGACTCTCCACCTCCGCACACAACCCACCCCACGCAGACACTGGAACAAAATTTCCACAGAGCAGCTACTCTCCACTCTCAGCCACAACCAACCTACAATCTCCACTGACGCCAACAACGCAGCCCTCAGCCTCACACAATGGATCACCAACTGCGCCGAAAACCTCGCACCCCTCAGACGCCTCCCAAGACAGACCATCGCCAGGAAACCTCAATGGTTCAAAGACACCCTCAAGGAATCCCAAAAAAACTGCCGTACCCTCGAGAAAGCCTGGCGCAAAGACCACACCGCAGAAAACATGTCTGCCCTCAAAAACGCCACCCGCGAACACCATCAGCTGATCCGCACCACCAAGAGAACATCCTTCAAAGACAGACTGGACAAGAACACTCACAACAGCAAAGAACTCTTTAACATCGTCAAAGAGCTCTCCAATCCCAACGCCAACTCCAACTCCATCACGCCCTCACAAGATCTCTGCATCTCCCTTGCTACCTTCTTCCATCGAAAGATCACCGACCTTCACGACAGCTTCGGCCCTCAGACCCAGCCTACCAACATGGATCCCACACCCCCAGCCGTCATCCTCAACGCCTGGACCCACATCAGCACGGAAGAGACCAAAACTACCATGAACAACATCCACTCCGGTGCCCCTTCGGACCCCTGCCCCCACTTCATCTTCAACAAAGCCGACGACATCATCGCCCCCCACCTCCAGTCCATCATCAACAGCTCGTTTGCATCTGCCACCTTCCCCGAGAGCTGGAAACACGCGGAAGTGAACGCTCTCCTGAAGAAACCTACGGCGGACCCCAACAACCTGAAGAACTTCCGCCCCATCTCGCTCCTCCCCTTCCCGGCCAAAGTCATCGAGAAGGCCGTCAACAAGCAACTGACCAAATTCCTTGAAGACAACAACCTACTCGACCCCTCCCAGTCCGGATTCCGAGCCAACCACAGCACTGAAACTGCCCTCATCGCAGTCACCGATGACCTCAGAACTCTGATGGACAACGGAGAAACAGCCGCCCTCATCCTCCTCGACCTCTTCGACACCGTCTGCCACCGAACCCTAATATCCCGCCTCTGCTCCACCGGTATCCAAGGACAGGCCCTGGACTGGATCACCTCTTTCCTTTCCAACCGTTCCCAAAGAGTCTACCTCCCGCCGTTCCGCTCAGACCCCACGAGATCATCTGCGGCGTCCCACAGGGATCCTCGCTCAGCCCGACTCTCTTCAATGTCTACATGAGCCCCCTCGCCGACATCACACGCAAACACAACATCAACATCATCTCCTACGCCGACGACACCCAGCTTCTACTTTCCCTCACCAAGGACCCTACCATCGCCAAAACCAACCTGCAGGACGGAATGAAAGATGTCGCAGAATGGATGAAACTCAGCCGTCTGAAACTGAACTCAGACAAAACGGAATTCCTCATCCTCGGAAACATCCCATCTGCCTGGGACAACTCTTGGTGGCCCACGGCCCTGGGCACCTCACCTACCCCCTCAGACCACGCACGCAACCTCAGATTCATCCTGGACCCACTTCTCACCATGACCAAACAAGTCAACGCCGTATCGTCTTCCTGCTTCCTCACTCTCCGCATGCTCCGAAAGATCTTCCGTTGGATCCCCGCCGACACCAGAAAAACTGTGACCCACGCCCTCGTCACAAGCCGCCTGGACTACGGAAACACCCTATACGCAGGAACCACCACAAAACTCCAGAAACGTCTTCAGCGAATACAAAACGCCTCCGTTCGCCTCATCCTCGACATACCCCGCAACAGCCACATCTCCGCCCACCTGAGACACCTGCACTGGCTACCCGTCAACAAAAGGATCACCTTCAGGCTGCTCACCCACGCACAAAAAGCCCTCCACAACAAGGGACCCGAATACCTCAACCGTCGCCTCTGTTTCTACACGTCCACCCGTCAACTTCGCTCCGCCAACCTCACACTCGCCGCCGTCCCTCGCATCCACCACACAATGGCAGGTGGAAAATCCTTCTCCTACCTTGCGGCCAAGACTTGGAACTCCCTCCCCGCCAACCTCAGGACCACCCAGGACCACCTCGCATTCCAGAGGCAGCTCAAGACCTGGCTCTTCGAGCAGCAGTAACCCCCTCCCCTAGCGCCTTGAGACCCTCACGGGTGAGTAGCGTGCTCTATAAATATTATTGATTGATTGATTGATTGATGGGCGAGGGAGGAGGCACCATTGCTGAGTCATGAAGGGAGCCGGAGCTAGGGACTGAGTATGTGGGGTGATGGGGCGCTGTGCTGGTCTTGGTCCTCATACATACTCTGGCTTTGTTAAACATGTTAGATATGCTTTCCTCCTTGCTGATCAGTGGTTGGAGTACAGTGCACAGTTTGTGACTCAATGGTTGGTCTGCACCAGGTGGTAGGGCTAATATTTACCCGCAATCAGCTAGGAGGTCATCAATATGGTCAAGTACTTCTTTGAAGCCTGACTTTTTGGTGTTTTACTTGTGCTTTTTCCCCCCAACCCCAGCCCCTCTCACAGTTACTTTTCTTTTACCCATATCTGTGACAATGTATTGGGATGGGACCAGGGTCCTGGGATGGTATTTGGGGGAGGATCAGAGGGGGACAAAACTATTCGAAGTGGCTGAAAAAGAGAGCCAGACTCAGGGGGTGGCCCTGCCCGGCCTCAGTCGGTCACAGACTGGCTCAGAAGGGCCTGCCCTTGGCCCGGGCTTTGCCAGGGTGCTGCCCACGCGCGTCCTATGCTGGGGTATGCCCCCTTGCGCTTTATAGGGTAATTGAATCAGGCAAGTGGGAGCAGGTGATGCACAAGATGGCCGCCTTCTGGGGCCACAAATCACTCTGGGATATGTAGTCCCTCAGGCCCCGGTTAGCCTGTCCCATGCTGAGGTATGCCCCTCGCGCTTTATAATGCTCGTTAGATCTGGCAAGTGGAAGCAGGTTATGCACAAGATGGCTGTATCCTGGGGCCACAAAGCAGCCTGGTATATGTAGTCCCTCTGGTCCCAGTTAGCGTGTACCGTGCTGCAGTATTCCACCTCGCACTTTATAGCGCTCGTTGGATTAGGCAAGTGGGAGCAGGTGATGCACAAGATGGCTGCCTCCTGGGGCCACAAAACAGTCTGGGATATGTATTCTCTCTGGCCCCAGTTAGCACGTCCAACCCTTCGGTATGCCCCCTTGCGCTTTATAATGCTCGTTGGATCTGGCAAGTGGAAGCAGGTGATGCACAAGATGGCCGCCTCCTGGGGCCACAAAGTAGTCTGGGATATGTAGTTCCTCTGGTCCCGGTTAGTGCGTAAAATCAAACATACTACACTAAAATATGTAAAAAATAAAACTTGCAAATGATATTACATGTAACAAAATTTTCTAAAACAATATTTATTATGATATTAAAAACAGCATTTAAAACAATATTCTTACCTATGAGAAAGCTGAGACTGACAGTGTCTCAGCAATAAAATAAACTTTTGTTGGCTCATGAAATGAATTTGACGGAACTACACTTGAAAATTTAAAAAATCTTACAGAGTCCATTGGTAACGGTAGAGGCAACAACACAGTGGCCAAAGGAGATAGAGCGATCCACATTCCTAAGGACATCCAAACTGGCCAGCTAGAGTCTGGAAGAATATGCCAAATGTTGGATGGGGTACCTTTTTGAGCTTAGAGGTAGCTGACCAGATATCCTACATTTCTAAAAATGCAGCACTTGTCATAAAGTTTTATCTTAGTCCAGAGAAGTATACACTAAAATCTAAGGACAGCCAAAAGTGGCATGAGCAGTCTTGGTTAGACTTTGCTAGCTATTCTGGTAAGGTGTTAAATGAGAATGGTGGATGGAGAGTAATGTGAGTGATGTTGATGGGTGACTTAACATGGTTCTACAAGAGCACATGCACAGTAATAGTTTTATTGAGTTGTGTCAACACGAAGGGCTTGTTTCACAAAGGTAAAATTACATGTTTGTGTGAATTTACACTTTTTCAGTATTCACAAAATTACATTTTAATAGTAAGTTTATGAGTTTGAATACTCCACAGCAGTGCCGGGAACCCCGCACATAAAAAGATAGACCTATCCAGAGGTTGATTACAGTCGATCCCAGTTCACCTGATCAGGTTCTTTTGGTTGCCAACATTAGTGATGATGAAGGGATTATTAAAGAGTTTGATGACATATTTAGGGAAGTAACCTCTGTTTGTAAAGAATTTCAAGCACAGAATAATCTCAGTTATAAGAAGGAATAAATAGGTTATTGCAAAGGGTGATGATTGAAGAAATAGAGGCCTCTGAATGGTTGGCTTTTGTAGTTTTGGCCTACAAAGACAATGGCACAAAACTGAAAATATGTGTGGTCCTCAGAGTTCTCAACCAGTGCATTTGGGTTGACCGTCAAACTTTGCCAATATCACTGAAGCTTTGGCCATGTTTGATCATTCAAGAATTTATTTAAGTATTATGGTTCTTTCCGCTGCCTATCATCAAATTCTCCTCACGAAGACTCCAGAGCTGTTACATCCTTTATTACACCCTTAGGTGCATTTATGTTATGTTATGTTAGGTTATAGCAGACTTTAAAAATGCACGGCTACACTAAGGAGTGATCCGGCACAGAGCCATACTTACAATTCCTTTGACACTATTAAAGCTTATTTTCTCTCCACATAATATTAAAAAGGCTACAGAACAGGAAAAATACATGCTAAAAGATAATAGCTAGGTAAAAGAATTACATATTAAAAAGACAGGTTTTCAATTGTTTTTATAATCCATGATACTGGACGTTAATCGCAGGTTGTAAGGGAGTTTATTCTATGCTACTGCTCCAATGTAGGATGCAGGCCTGCCTCGTGTTCTGGCTTTCTGAATTCTGGGGATAATTGCCAGGGTTTAAATAGCAGATGTTAGATTACGGGCCGAAAGTAAAAACTAAATCTAGAAGAGAGATAACCTGCTCCAGAAGAATGCAATGCCACTTGTATCAGTACTAAAGTTTTAAACAGAATCCTTTTCCTGATGGGCAGCCTCTGTAGCTTATATATGTGGGGAGAAATATGAGCTTTGAACGGAAGGTAGAGAAGTAGACGGGCAGCGGCATTCTGGACCATCCACCTGTCATATGGAGGCACCTGAACCTGGCCTTCAGGAGGCCGAAAGTCCGCTCGATTATCCGCCGTGTACGCCCATGTGCCTCATTGTAGCCTTCCTCTGCCCTTGTCCTGGGATTCCTCACTGGGGTCAGTAGCCATGACAGGTTGGGGTAACCAGAGTCACCTGCAAATGGCGAGGGACAACTGTTAGACACACACTAACCTGTAGGGATATCCCCAGACCCAGACAACCATTCCCACTGTCTTGCTTCCAGGTGCTCACCTAATAGCCAAACACGGTGCCTCTGGAGTTGACCCATCACATAAGGGATGCTGCTATTCCGCAGGATGTAGGCGTCATGCACTGAGCCAGGGAACTTGGCATTCACATGGGAGATGTACTGGTCTGCCAAACATACCATCTGTACATTCATGGAATGGTAACTCTTCCGGTTTCTGTACACCTGTTCACTCCTGCGGGGGGACCAAAACCACATGGGTCCCATCAATGGCACCAATGATGTTGGGGATATGTCCCAGGGCATAGAAATCACCTTTCACTGTAGGCAAATCCTCCACCTGAGGGAAAACGATGTAGCTCCCCATGTGTTTCAGCAGGGCAGACAACACTCTGGACAACACGTTGGAAAACATAGGCTGGGACATCCCTGATGCTATGGCCACTGTTGTTTGAAATGACCCACTTGCAAGGAAATGGAGCACTAACAGCACCTGCACTTGAGGGGGGATTCCTGTGGGATGGCGGATAGCTGACATCAGGTCTGGCTCCAGCTGGGTACACAGTTCCTGGATTGTGGCACGGTCAAGCCTGTAGGTGATGATCACATGTCTTTCCTCCTTTGTCGACAGGTCCACCAACGGTCGGTACACTGGAGGATGCCGCCATCTTCTCACATGTCCCAGCGGACGGTGCCTATGAAGGACAACAGCGAGCACAGAGTCACCCAACTCAGAGGTACGTACCCACAGCTTACACAGAACACGAATCATAATCCAAAAAGTGTCCTGTATGTGTGTTGAGTCTAGGCATAGGTATGTGTGACACAGTTAAAAATGAAGCCATGTGGGCCCCTGAAATGGCGGCTGCCTGACCTGTAAATTGGGACAATTGGATGTGAGGTAACTGCACTGGCGTTGTACACCGCCGCAGTAGGCGGTCGAAGCCCGCGGCGCAATGCTGCATTGGTTAACATTGGACCCTATGGGTCCCAGGAGCCAATGACGATGTATGCTGGTGGTGACGGTACGCACCGCCGCGGACATGACCGCCATCTTCTATCTGTTCAATCACTCGATACCTGATCTTCGACAGGAGAGGACCTACACTGCAAGTGCTGCTGTGACCTTGGTCTGGAAGAGACAATGGCTCGTGCGTCTGGGGAAAGGGCCCCTGCCTTCACATCGGAGGAGTTGGAGAAACTCGTGGACGGGGTCCTCCCCCAGTACACGCTACTCTACGGTCCTCCAGACAAACAGGTAAGTACACTGGGAGCATGCTGTATGGGCTATGCCTGTGTGGAGTAGGGTGGATGTAAGAAGGGGGAGAGATTGAGGCGTGCATGAAACGACGGTGAGTGCATGTGCCACATGGCAAGGGTAGGGATGGGGGCCAATGACTGTGAAGGTGCAGTTGGTAGTAAGTTTCTCTTCCCCCTGTACAATTAATGTAGGTCAGTGCCCACCAGAAAAAAGATATTTGGCGTGCCATCGCCAAGGATGTCCGGACCCTGGGGGTCTACTACAGACGGAGCACCCACTGCCGGAAAAGATGGGAGGACATTCACCGCTGGAGCAAGAAGACGGCGGAGGCTCAGCTGGGGATGGCCTCCCAACGTGGGAGGGGTGCCCGTCGCACCATGACCCCCCTGATGTTCAGGATCCTGGCGGTGGCATACCCGGAGTTGGATGGGCGCTTGAGGGCATCACAGCAGCCACAAGGGGGTGAGTACACTCTCGTCCTGCTGATTTTGCGCGCAGTGGAGGTGTCTGGGTGGGGGAGGTGGGCTGTGGGTTTCCCTAGGCCAGGGCGAGTTCCGTAGGAAAGGTCCCTCCGTAAGGCAGGCCATGTGGCACCCCACCCCACCTCTGTAGAGTGCACCTAGTCATGCCCCTGTGTCATCCATGTGTGCAGATGTCGTCCATAGCCTAGTAGGCCATTTCCCAGGAATTGAACAGTGGAGCCCAAGAGCGTGGCGTAGTGCAGGGGGCTTCTGTGTCTGTCGTGTCCACCAACGGTAGTGGTAATGCATGCACTCAACATGTCTTTCATCTGTCGTCCCCCCCCTTTTTGTGGTCTCCCTGTACTTGTGTGCATTAGCATCATCAGGTGGAGGAGTAGTGGCACTGGAGCACCAGGGGGCTGCATCCCACATGGCCATGGAGGGCCACACTACGGACTCGGACTTCACCAGTGGGCCGGAGGGAGAGGGGAGCTCCACGGCGGGGACATGAGCTGAGACCAGCGACACGGACTCGTCCTCTGATGGGAGCTCCCTTTGGTGGCGGCAGCATCGGTGCCCCCCCATCTACAGGTACAGCCGCCACCCCCCTACCAGCACCGCCATCCCAGCAGCCCCTCAGCCTTTGCCCCATGCCCCCCCACCAGGAGGGTGGGCATCACCTTTGCCACAGGCACCTCAGGCCCTGCCCCAGTCACCCCTGCTGCCCTCAGTGAGGAGGCCATTGACCTCCTCAGGTCCCTCACTGTTGGGCAGTTTACCATTTTGAATGCCATCCAGGGTGTCGAAAGGCAGTTGCAACAAACCAATGCATTCCTGGAGGGCATTCATTCTGGTCAGGCGGCCCTTCAGCGAGCTTTTCAGACTCTGTCCTCAGCACTGATGGCAGCCATTGTCCCTGTGTCTAGCCTCCCCATCCAACTTCTTCCACCCAGACCTAATCCCCTGTACCCCAGCCTATCACAAGCACACCTACAGACCAGCATGCACACACGTTAACACACAAGAGAAGCTCAGGCAAACATAAGCACCACACATCCCACAGGCACTGACGCAAGCATCACACACATGCAGACATAGCAACATCCACTGCCTCCACTGTGTCCCCCTCCTCCTCGTCTCCCTCCTCCCTCCCAGTCTCGTCTCCACTCACACCTGCATGCACTACATCTACAGCCACTACTGCCATCACCAGCACACACACCACCACACCCTGCTCACGTGCAGTCACCATCCCCACTACCATTCACACGTCCCCTGTGTCCTCTCCCAGTGTGTCTGTGACGTCACCTCCCAAGATACACAAACGCAGGCACACACGCACCCAACACCCATCCACCTCACGACAGCCTCCAGCGTATGCACCTTCACCCAAAGTCACCAAACGAACACCTCCTACAACCACAACCTCTTCCTCCACTCCCAAACCCCCTCCAGCTACCCGTCCCAGTGTGTCCCAAAAACTTTTCCTGTCCAACCTTGACCTCTTTCCCACACCTCCCCCACCCCGTCCGTCTCCTAGGTCCCAAACTAGCACCTCAGCCACAACATCTCCGGGACCAGTGGTGCCTGTAGTCACCGGAATCTGGAGTGCACCGGCCACCAGGGCAGCCAGTGTGGCAAGGAGCCACAGCACAGACAGTCCCCCAACTGTCAAGCATCAAAAGTTGGCCAGTGCCCGGCAGGAGAGGGGGAAGACTCCAGCCACCTAAGCCGCTCCCAGGGGTCCCGGTGGGAGTGTGGAGTCAGCTGTGACACCTTCCAAGGTGGGGAAGGGCCACAAGAAACCAGGAAAGTTTGGGAAGAGCAGCACGGCGGAGGAGACCGCCATCATCCCTGCTGCCCAGGAGGCCACAGCCGTCATCCCAGTGGCCCAGAAGGCCACAGCGGTCATCCCCGCTGGCCAGGAGGCCACAGCCATCATCCCCGCTGCCCAGGAGGCCACCACCATCATCCCTGCTGGGCTAGAGAGGACCGCCAGCACAAACCCCGCTGGGACAGAGAGGACCGCCAGCACAAGCCCCGCTGGGATAGAGAGGACCGTCAGCACAAGCCCCGCTGGGCTAGAGAGAGGCCAGAGAGGACCGCCAGCGCAAGACATGCTGGGCTAGAGAGGACCGCCAGCACAAGCCCCGCTGGGAGAGAGAGGACCGCCAGCACAAGCCCTGCTGGGCCAGAGAGGACCGCCAGAGCAAGCCCCGCTGGGCTAGAGAGGACCGCCAGCACAAGCCCCGCTGGGCTAGAGAGGACCGCCAGCACAAGCCCCGCTGGGACAGAGAGGACCACCAGCACAAGCCCCGCTGGGACAGAGAGGACCGCCAGCAGCTGAGTCACTGCAAAGGAGCCCGCCGCTCCAAGCACCGCTGAACAGGGCCCGCCGCTCCAAGCACCGCTGAACAGGGCACCGCCGCTCCAAGCACCTCTGAACAGGGCACCGCCGCTCCAAGCACCGCTGAGCAGGGCACCGCAGCTACAAGCACCGCTGAACAGGGCACCACCGCTACAAGCACTGTTGAACAGGGCACCGCCGCCTCAAGCACCGCTGGCCCATGAGAGCCAAGGGCACTGACGCTACTGAGTCTGTCACGAGCAGGATGAAGCACTCTGGGCACAATGCCCCCTCCAGAACCAGTGGAGAGATACATCCACTACCTCTGTCCTTAGCAGGATGAAGCACTCTGGGCACCAGGCCCCCTCCAGAACCAGTGGAGGGATACATCCACTACCTCTGTCCTTAGCAGGATGAAGCACTCTGGGCACAATGCCCCCTCCAGAACCAGTGGAGAGATACATCCACTACCTCTGTCCTTAGCAGGATGAAGCACTCTGGGCACCAGGCCCCCTCCAGAGCCAGTGGAGAGATACATCCACTACCTCTGTCCTTAGCACGATGAAGCACTCTGGGCACAAAGCCCCCTCCAGAACCAGTGGAGACTGTTATCCACTTGAGAGACTGTGGCTTTGCACTCCCCAGGATTGAACAGTGGGAAACCCACCCACTGTAGAGACTTGAGAGACTGTGGCTTTGCACTCCCCAGGATTGAACAGTGGGCAACCCACCCACTGTAGAGACTTGAGAGACTGTGACTTTGCACTCCCCAGGATGGAACAGTGGGCAACCCACCCACTGTAGAGACTTGTGAGACTGTGGCTTTGCACTCCCCAGGATTGAACAGTGGGCAACCCACCCGCTGTAGAGACTTGAGAGACTGTGGCTTTGCACTCCCCAGGATTGAACAGTGGGCATGTGGCCCCCTCGTGGATTTGGCGTCGTGGATTCAACCGGCTGAGTCGCCCCCTCCTTTCCCTTCCCCTGAGGTGCCTGTTTTCTTGCTCTCTGATGCCCCTGCAGTGTTCTCTCCGTCATGGTCGGGGATTTTGTGTGGGCCTCGCCCATACCGTGTGGGCCCAGTGTTCCACAGACTTAATTGGAGCACTTCCTGGACTACTATGCTTGGTGTATATTTTGTTTATGGTGTATATATATATATTTTTGGCTACTTGATTTTAATATATTACAATGGTTACACTCATTTTCTTTTGTCTTTGCATTCTTCCGGGGGGGGGGGGGTTGGGGGGTGTAACTATCATGTATTAATATGTATTAGTGTGTGTGTTGTAGTGGGCGAGGGTGGGGGTGGGGTTGTTGCGTGTGTGTGTGTCCCTGTTTTTTCCCTCCCCCTCCCCCCTCCCCTGTGTCATAGGTGCAGTAATCACTGTGTCTTCGCCGCCGGCGTTTGTGCTCCTGGTAGAGGAGCAGGAAGACTATCGCAGGGAGAATTTGGAGTTCCGGCTCCATGGTGTTCTGGTTCCTCGTGGGGTGTGTAGAGGTGAGCGTTTTCCCTTCAAAATCCTGTTTCCGCCGTGTTTTTATCCGCGGTGAATCCGCCCCGGAAAAGGTGGCGGATTGGTAGGTTGTGATACTGTGGGTGTTACTTTGTCTTCCGGCTGTCTGTTGGCGGTGACCGCCAAGCTGTTTGTTTGTACCGCCGTGGCGGTCGGAGTGTTAAAGTGGCTGTCTTCGTTGGCGGTTTCCGCCACGGTCGTAATTGCAATTCTTTTACCGCCGGCCTGTTAGCGGTCTTACCGCCGCTTTAACACCGACCGCCAGGGTTGTAATGATCCCCTTTGTTCCTAAATGTGCAGGTTTGGTATAACCTACAAAGTTATTATTTAAAAAGGGAGTGTGTTTTGGGTAGACTAAGGATTGTGAGAAGGCTTTTTGATGTTGAATAGCAAGAGATTGTGAAGATGTTGAGGTAAAGAAAACAGGGCCAGATGCAGGAAACGATTTGCGAGTCGCAAACGGCAAAAAGTGCAGTTTGCGACTCGCAAATCGCATTTTCCTATGCAGAAATGCATATTGCGAGTCGGGACCGACTCGCAATATGCATTTCAGAATCGCAAATAGGAAGGGGTGTTCCCTTCCTATTTGTGATTCGGAGTGGAATGCAATACCATTTGCGACCGCATATGCGGTCGCAAATGGTGTCGCAGTTACCATCCACTTCAAGTGGATGGTAACCCACTCGCAAATTGGATGGGGTCCCCATGGGACCCCTTCCACTTTGTGAATGGACCCAAAATAATTTTTTCAGGGCAGGTAGTGGTACAAGGGACCACTGCCTGCCGTGAAAAAATACCGAAACTAAAGGTTTAGTTGTATTTTTTTAAGTGCAGCTCGTTTTCCTTTAAGGAAAACGGGCTACACTTAAAAAAAAAAAAACTGCTTTATTTAAAAGCAGTCACGAACATGGAGGTCTGCTGACTACAGCAGGCCTCCATGTTTGCGAGTGCCCATAGTCGGTATGGGGCCGCAATTTGCGACCCACCTCATTAATATTAATGAGGTGGGTCTCTGCGACCCCATACCGACTCGCAGACGGTGTCTGAGACACCGTTCTGCATTGGAAATTGCGACTTGCAATTTGCGAGTCTCTCCGACTCGCAAATTGCAAGTCGCAATTTCCAAGTTTGCTACATCTGGCCCACAGTCCTTAATATTGATGCCAGCTTAAATGGCCTGGAGGACCAGTTTTGTCTCAAATGGTGTAGTGGTTTCATTTTTGTCTTGAGATCACTCACAGCAGCTTAAGAGAAATGTTCTGTGATTGAACATGAAGCTCTAGCTTGTATGTGGACTATATATCTCTTTATGTTTTTCCTGTGGGGCTTGCCCTGTGTTTTGAAAACAGATCACAGACCTTTGTTCCAATTGTTAGTGTGAAGGACTAATGACAACACAACTACATGAATCAAACAGTGGATGCAAAGTTTGATGGAATTCAGTGTCAAAGACGAGTACTTCACTAGGGCTAAGAATGTTCCAGATGATTATCTTTCCAGCTTGCCAGTAGACAGATCTGTCTTGCCTGATACTAATCTGCTTGGGAAGTGGGTTAAGTAGTCGTCTGTAAAAAAGAAGGATTGTGAATCGCCAGTAGAAAGTGATGATGTGAAGAAAAAAGTGTTGCAGTTTGTAGTTGCAGGTTGACCCAAAAATAAATCTGTGTTTGAGGAGGCTAGCGAATTTTGAAATGTGAGGCAGGAATTGAGCATTGTGGATGTTGAGTTTTACTGAGGAGAAAGGGCAATTTCCCTGTTGGATTATGGTACAAATTGATCAATCTTGGCCATGAGGGGCATTTAGGGAGAAACTTGGCTAAGGCCAGTGTTAGAAAGCTTTATTGGTGGCCAGTTCTGGACAGACAGACTGAGGGCCTAATTACGACATTTGCAGTCTGAGGACCGCTAATGCCGAGGGGCGGTCGGACCACCGCACTCCAGATGGTCAGACCACCACATTATAACCCTTGCAGTCAGATTGTCAGGGGACTGCCATTCCTACCAGGAACATGATTTCTGATGGGCCGACTCACAGTAGGAGTCGTGGTCAGCCACAGCAGCGCTGAGTTCAGCACCACTGCACTGATCACAAGTCCAGTTTCCGCCAGCCTTATCATGGTGGGGACCCTGCCCTGAAAAGGCTGGTGGAAACATGGTGTAGGGGGCAATGGGGGGGGCACCTGCATTGCCCACTACCACCGGAGCCAGTGTGCATTCCAAGGGTGCTGGGGCACCCTCTAAGCAACAAAATTGGACTTGGGTCCTTAAGGAGCTTAGGCCAATGCCACTGCACTGTTTCCACTGGGCTGACCAATGGTAATCTCTGATTTTAGAGCTTTCTGACAGCCAGCCCAGTGGAATCCTTATAATGGGCTTGGGGAGGGGAGACTGCCAGTTCTGCAGTGGTCGGCCCGCCACCGTTATAATGAGGCCCTGAGACTGTTGTGAAGGATTGTCTGCAATGTGCAAGTAATGTCAAATTGAGAACTGCTGGGCATGGTCTCTGATAAATGCTCTAGATAAACCCAGGACCAAACAAGAGTTGGATATAATTGTATTGTTTGAGTTGTTGGATCAGCCGGAGAAACATTTCCATTTGTGCTAGCAGACTACACTGCTTTTTGTGTAAGTTCAATAACCACCAAGAGTGTGCTTGGATTTTTAAAAGATGTGTTTGAATGTGATGGATATCAGGATAATGGTGTCCAGTTCATATCTCAAGAGAGACATATTCCCCTCCAGTTAATCATTGTGTGAAAAGAGTGAATTCCTTGGTCATGGCGTGTGTCCAGACTCCACTAGAATTAAGAGTACCACTGAAATATGTACAGAAAGACAAGCTGTGGACACATTTCAACACCCCAACAGTGTAACAAATATATCACACATCACATTTCCATTCCCGATGCTTAAAAGTAGAGTAGCACGATCAATACTCAACCTGTTGTGGTTAAAGTTTAGGAGTGGGGAAGAAAAAAATGGTTTACACTCATGTAAGATGGATAATTACCAGACAGAGCATCAGAGGAAAAATGACCTCCAACATTGAGGATGTGCGAGGGAGTGGAGCGTGGGTGACTTGGTGTTTGTGAAAAGGCCAGGTATGAAGATCCAACTATATGGGACTGAGGAGAATCATCAAAGTTAAGAAAAATGTAGTAGTTCTTGATGATAGTGAAGTGTGGAATATGTCACGATTAGCCAGGTGTGGTTTGGTTTATTCTACATTTTTCAGCTAGATCCATAACATGCAAACATTCAAATTACAACCCATCATAGGAAGATAGAACTATTGACAACAATGCTTGGTATGGGTCTCGTGGCAATTTACCAGGTGAATAACCTGGGATCCCATCATCCCAGTCAGAGTAAAATAAAGTCAGTGATGCAAACAGTTCTTGCATTGGTCATGCATTCCTCAGATCCATGGCTGAGCTTAGGATTTCACAGTTCAAAAGTTGACCTTTCGATCTACTTTTGTTCTTCCTTTGTATTAGTTGGAACTATCATCTTTTTCTTTTTGCAAAGGTTTTGTTGAGCATTGATGGGTACAGTTTTGTTTTTCCTTGTGAGAGCGAAGATGTGTTGTAATCTTGGGGCCTCATGACGAGGCTGGCAGTCTTGAGACCGTTAGTCTCACAGTGGCGGTTGAACCACCCCAGTCTAGGCAGCCCAACTGCCACATTATGACCCTAGCATTCTGTACGCCAGGGGACCACCTTCAGCTCACCAGGAACATGGTTCCTGATGGCCTGACGACAGTGGTCAGCCACGGCGGTGCAGAGTTCAGTGCTGCTGTGCTAATCGCAAGTCCCCTTTCCGCCATCCTTTTCATTGGGGTTTAACAGGCATGAAGAAGCTGGTGTAAAGGAAGTGCTGAGGGTTACAGGGGGGCCCCTGCACTGCCCAGGATCATGTTGTGGGAATTGCACGGCCCCCCACCCAGCACCCTCAGAATCCACACAGTCTGCTTTGCAGACATTGCACATTCTGAGGAAGCTGTTATGCTACAGTATTGGCCTCGGCTCTCTCAAGTGAGCCAAAACCAATACCTTAGTACCGTTCACGCAGGGCTGATAGGAGGGAATGTTGTAATATAGGGGGTCATTCTGACCCTGGCGGTCGGTGACCGCCAGGGTCACCGACCACGGGAGCACCGCCAACAGGCTGGCGGTGCTCCCTCGAGCATTCTGACCGCGGCGGTTCAGCCGCGGTCAGAAACGGAAAGTCGGCGGTCTCCCGCCGACTTTCCGGTGCTCGGGAGAATCCTCCATGGCGGCGGAGCGTGCTCCGCCGCCATGGGGATTCTGACACCCCATACCGCCATCCTGTTCCGCCAGGAACAGGATGGCGGTAGGGGGTGCCGCGAGGCCCCTGGGGGCCCCACAAAGTATTTCAGTGTCTGCAAAGCAGACACTGAAATACGCGACGGGTGCAACTGCACCCGTCGCACCTTCCCACTACGCCGGCTCAATTCTGAGCCGGCGTCCTCGTGGGAAGGAAGATTTGCCCTGGGCTGGCGGGCGGCCTTTTGGCGGCCGCCCGCCAGCCCGGGGCAAATCTCAAAATACCCTCAGCGGTCTTGCGACCGCGGAGCAGTATTTTGTCGGGGGAAGACTGGCGGGCGGCCTCCGCCGCCCGCCAGTCTCAGAATCACCCCCATAATGTTCCCACCAGTCAGCCTGGTGGGAACATCATAATACCACTTGGGGTGAGGGCGCAATGATGACGGCGATCTCATCCACGTGGGTTTGGCGGTCGGCTCGTCTGCCTCCAAATTTTTAATGAGTGCCTTAGTGTTATATGTTTAAAGTTCTATCCTTGCCATGATGCTTTATGTAGAAAACTGTGTTGTGAGGAGAACTACTGAACCAAGGGAAGGAGAAGTTTAGAGCTCCTGAGCTCACCGTATTGGTGGATTTAATAAACTTGAAGAAACACAAGCGTTGTGGTTTAATTGGACTTATCAGATTATGGTTGGTATTTGAGTGGAGCATCTACCCCTACCGCCTAATAACACAATTTCCTACAAGATCATTTGCTTCAAAAGCTTGTAATGTCCTATTTCTCCCTTCATTCCCCTTTTGACACTATCCTCTGGGTCATTACAAATACATTTTCCATTAGCCACCCATTTCATTTAAGCTCTCCCTCACTTCCCTCTCCATTCTTCTCCACCAATGTTAGAGATTGTCAGGATCCATAGTTTTGTACTCCTGGGATATACCCTCAAGTTAAGATATGATCTTGAGAACTGATTACCCACTTGCAAATTAATGATAAAACTTCATCTAGACCCTTTCTTCATGAAAAGTTTTCATAGTGGCTTATGATCTGAACTTGGTGCCCACACAAAACTTCTAAAATTGTTACTAGCCAAAACTGCCTCTAACACTTTCTCTAATTTTATGCACTACTAGCAAAGCTTTTCAAACTTGCTGTAAAAAATCACTGTGACCAAATATTTTAACAGATCCTCGATTTACTTAGGACAGGAACTGGAACAGTCAATTTCACCAATTCCCTTTTAAGCCTTATTTCAGTTAATTGCCTTTCTTACTCAAAATCTATGAGGCCATTCAAAGCCACGCAAAGTGGCTTTGCGTGGCCTCATAGATATGACTTAAAGGTTTGTGCCGCCGTTGCATCACAAAAAGTGATGCAATGGTGGCACAAGGGGTTCTTAAATATGTCACAAGGTATCTGGAAACTTCCATGTGGAAAATGTAATTTGACACACCAAGGACCCTTTTCCAGAAGGACTAAGCGCCTGATTAAGAAAAAGTGGTACTGCACCCAGTACAGCACCATTTTTCTTGCACCCCTTAGGGGCCCCCTAACACCACCATATGTGCGTCCGTATCCAAGATAAGCACACCATGGCGGTGATTAGGGGAACTAGCGTAAAAAATGTTGGCACTAGTTCAGAGCTCTACAGGATTAGCATAAAAAATGTTGACATTAATCCTGCAAAGCCCATTGAGGCCCATTGAAAACAGTGGTGTGCCTCCTTTTAATGCCTGCTCTGAGCAGGTGTTAAAAATGCCAAAAAATGATGCAAAGAAATCTTTTAGATTTCTTTGCACCATTTTTACTGCCCCCTAAATGAGGGAAATGCCCCCTTTACATACATTATGCCTGGTGCAAATATAATGTAGCACAAAGGTTTACAAAGTGACGCAATGAATGCATTGTGCCATTTTGTAAATTTGGCACAACGATTTTGGCCTTGTTGGGTCACATTAGCGTAAAAAAAAATACACTAATGTGGCACAAGTAGGAGCTTGGGGCTCTTAAATCTGCCCCTAAAGCTCTGAACAGTCTGATAATGGATGTGTCCAAATTGCATTGCTCTAATTTCCTCTTCAATGTTTGTCACTGTATCCTGGATTGAATTCATATATGCTGGCTGGTGTGGAGTGCTAGTAACGGATGAGCTTATACAATGTTTCCATTAGCACTATTGCCTAGGAATGTGTGTAGGCCCTGATATTGATCTGTATCCCCTCCTCATCTGTCAGAATGCAAGCCAGCTCCTTTTCCCATCTTTGCAGTCCAGGTGACTACTTGTCCCAACGCCATATGTCAGTGACTTATATATCTCTTATCTCCTTTTGTCTGAAGCATTTGTTTCTCAAAACTTGTTAAGTTGTAGCTTGCAGCCTTCCAAGCTCTGCTGTATCACCCAGTGTCTGATTTGCCTGTAGTGATGTTCTTCCTCTTCGAGAATCTCAAGTTCCAACTTCAATGTCTCAGAAACTTTGATGCCTGTCTCATCAAAGAGGATTTGTCCTTCCTTGAAATACTTCTATGTTCTGTACTGTATTAAACATTGTGTAGCCTATTCACAAACTGCATTTTGTAGTACTTTAGTAGTACTTCAATTGTACTACTAAAGTACTACAAAATGCTATTCACTAACTTACGAGTGTTAATTTCCACCTCCGTCTCTCCTATCATTTCTATGAGAAGATCTTCAAACATGTAAGTTTACTACTTAGTAATAAATGTGGGAGGGACAATGATGAGTGGCTGGAAAAGGGAAATACTTACTACTAAAGAGAGGGGTTTAAGGAGGAGTAAGGAAGGATTTGTGTGGGGGTGGAGGATATGTTTAGTGTCAAACACCCACTCGCTACAGAGTTAGCCCTTTGATATTCCTAAACTGCACTTCTAAAGTTATTGAAGCCAAAATGGGACCCAAAACAGTAGTAAATTACTCCATCTCAAAGCCGTAGCAATTCCAAGACCACACATGGCCTCCTACTGGTACTGCAACATCATCCCATAGAAAGTAACAGCGGTAGGGACTTAAAATAAACCTCCAGTGGAATTAATGTTAAATTACATTATACTATTTGAAATGGTTACAACTATAAAGAAATATATTTTAATGTTAAAATATCTAGAAATAAAACATTTAATATTTAAAAGAAAAATATTTTAACAATTTATGATTTTCTAAATTAATGTAACATTATTTTTTATTAATATGTAATTAAATTACTTTCAATAATTTAGGTGCAACACTTTTAATAAATAGTAATGCTCAAATTACTACTGTTTAATACTGGTTCCACCCCGTTTACAGGAGTTAGAGACCTATAAGCCTACTCTATTGAGTAAATGTAAAGTCAGATTTTGTGAAAAGCCAAAAGTAATAGTTACCTAAATGTTCAAGAGTAAACTAACATATGTATGTTACTCAACAAGTGTAAGTTAGCTTTGTGAATAGCTTTGTACGCTGTTGAATAGCATGGTCAATGGCAATGATAAAGTGCTTAAATCCTCTCCTCACTGCTTCTTTCTCCCAAGCTGCCAATGGGATTGCCTGGTTACTAATGGTACAATTCCCGCTCGCTGTACCTCCTCTACAATGGTGCACCTTCCATATTTGAGTGTCTGAGAACACTTAACAAAGAAAGTTGCACAACTTTTCAGTTAATATGTGACCACACTCCACCAGGAACCACGGCTGGAAGGCCAAATAGTATTTTGCTGAATCTGGGACACACATTCCACCTGGTTTTCTCAGCTTGCACGTTTGTTTCTAGCTATTCTAGCATGTTTATTTGCCCATGTAAATTTGCCAATCACTCTTTGGGCCTCATCACAAGTTTGGCAGTCAGACTGCCAGGCTGCCATAGTGGCGGCCGCCAAATGACTGCCATGCTGGCAGTCATACAGACCGCTGTATTGAGAGTTACACAGGCACGACAACAAAAAACAGCCAAAACCCGACACCGCCAGCACTTCGGCAGGCAGGAAATAAGCAGTCTGACCACTAGCACCGACAGCCAGACAACCAACCACCGAACCTATTACAAGTACCAAATTGCATTGGCAGTCATGCCGTGGTTGTCCTCCATTGGCTGTTCAAATCACGGCAGTTAGTGGTCACCACAGTAATGCACAACACCACATTGGATGATTTAAACAACACAGCTGACACACATTCACACATCCGACACACCTACAAACCATATTATGAAACACACCCCTTTGAACACCAGAATTCTTTGCAACTCCATTGCAAAATACAACATCCAGATCTCCCAAAAAATAAATCTTGCAACTCGATTGGCACTCCTCCATCTCTCACTGAGCAGATATCCCACACACTCAACACACCCACATCACACCCATTCACCACTCCTCACCTTCTCATTTCCTAGCACCTATCTTTAACATTGATTATTTAATTTCACCACCATGTCACCCCAGAAAAATCCCTGTTTCACCAAAGATGACTTGAGAGTCATGGTGGATGAAATCATTAGAGTAGAGTCACATCTATTTGGAGCCCAAGTCCAGCACACTACTATGGCAAGGAAAATGGAAATGTGGTAAAGGATAGTCGACAGAGTGAATTCCGGAGGCCCTACCCTGAGCACAGGGATGACATCAGGAAGAGGTGGAATGACCTCAGGGAGAAGGTACGTTCCGTTGCATTCAGGCATGTCCAGGATACTGGTAGTGAGCCCCCACCTTCTCCCTTATAACTCACATCATGGGGGGAAATAAATAGGCCATCCTGCATCCAGAGAACTTGACAGGAATACTTGGGGAAGTGGAGTTGGGTAAGTCACAACAAGAAAAATGGCATCAAAATGTATTGGCATGCATGCTCACCGCTTACCTTTTGCCAACCTCACTGCCACACCACTTAACATTCTAGCATCCACCTGTCCACAGACCCCTGTCTGGCCACCAACATGTGACTCATACCCACCTGGTGGACCTACATCTCTGTATAGTAGGTGTAGTACAGGGATTGACAGCATTACAAATCTCAGCTGGCTCTGTCCCAACATTACTCCAGAAGAGTGTAGCATACTCAAAATTGACATTTATTACAAGTTCCACATTGGAGTGTACCCACCTGAGTTGGTGGCAGCTGTACAGTCTGTGAGTAGGACAGGCAGTGACAGCAATGCTTAGGCCAGGAGGCACTGCTACTCTCGCTCCACTCACCCACCACTCTGTCCTCTGCTCCAATGACTGTTCTCCCTCTAATCAGTCAGTAAACTGTACTCACATGAGGGCATGGCCCATACATTGTGTGCATATCTTGAAGTAACATATCTGCTTATCCGAGGAGAGCCTGTCCCTGTGACTCCAAGAACCAGGCCAGTCCACATCACAATTTGCATCTGCCTGTGACCTCACAAACTAAGTTTACTCACCTGGGAGGGACCAAGATACAGATCATGGTATACACTGTGATTATGCTAACCACCTTGATCCATCTTGAGCAGCTATGCCTAGATGCCAAAAATGTGGAAAGGAAGCTCAAACTGTGTGCCAAAAAACATCAAAGACATATCAAAGGCATAAAAATTCATAACGTGAATGGTATTGGCAACATACATATTCCCAAAGCACTGGCCACATGATGAGAAATATCACCTATACAACAAGGTTCTGGGTCTGCCTGCATGGCAATCAAAATGGTCTTAATTGACCTAAGCCATATCCTGCCCAGCCACTGTTTTCACTGAACTGCTGGCAAGATATAAGTCTATACGTATCCCTCCAAGTGCCAATAAACTCAGAAATCCTGAAGCTAGATGACTGAAATGGAAATGGTATGTTACCCAAATGTCAGGTTGACCCAGTTGATAGCATGTGTGCCTGTCACTTAAGTCAAATTGGCAAATCCAATGTGTAAATGGCCTTAGTCAAATGTCACTGTTAACAATTTGAGGTAGATATCACAATACAATCTGTAACACTCGGTCTCTCACATCAACAGGTCTACCTGCCACTTAGAATACAGAGACCACTCAAGAGGCTGCCACTACCCACACAGAGGAAGCCCTCTGTGAGGACCACACTCCTGAATGTGTGAACATTGAGGATGGTCCTGGCCCATCTGGGCAACCTGGTCAGATGACACCTGTCATCCTCACCGTGACCACATTGACTCCTCCCAGCCCAGTTGCGTCAACATCTCAGGCATCCAGTCACCCCCAAACATGTGTCCCAAGGACAGTGACAACAAACTTGTGTCCCCAGTTCAAGATCTTTAGTCACAGTAAAACACCTCAGAAAATGATGATCCTGGGACCTGTAGCAAGGGGCAAGCTGCGCCAATGACGTAGGCATGTGGGGGTAGGGTGCGTGGGAGGGATGGTGTGGGCCAGCAGAATGTGACTGTTGGGGATGGCTATGGCCTAGACACCATCACCCAAGTCTTGGGAGCATACCAATAATCCCAAGGCCTGATGGGCCAGGTACTTGCCGAACTCAGGGAGCTCAAGGAGCTAAAGAGGGACTTCCTTTGGAAAATCCGTGATCAGTGGGAGGCCCACATTACCAACATGGCCTCCGTAACAGGGGTGCGGAGAGACATCAACACCACCCTGAGCAGGGATCGTCAACAACACCAGACCCCTTCTATTGGCCAGTCAATTCCAGCCCCTAGTACATCTGTGGCAGCCACTGGAAGGGAGGCCCTGCCAGGGGAAGGACCTGCCTCAGCCACACCAGTCTCTGTAGCTGAAGAACTCCTCAGAAGCAGGGATGTCTACCCAAGCATCCAAGAGGTGCGGATGGCAAGACACAAACCACTCCAAGCCCTTCCTTATGAAACTCCTTTGTGTGCCACTGATTCACTTTTCACTGTTCTACAACCACTTACCATTTTTTATGCTAGTAGAACGCCGGACTTTGGACTCCAAATGTTGTGGCATCTACTCTAATGATTATATCCACCATGGCTGATTCCTTCACGGTCAATTTCTTTTTTGGAGTGTAACCTTAATTTCCTGTGCACATGCAAATAAACACACCTACTTGTACCTTTCCTTCATTTTGAGATGATGTATGTGAAATCCATGTGATGCAATGAAAGAATGCATAAGCTGCAAATGGATAGAGGGAAATGGCACAGGTAGTGGCATGCAGAGGATTACTACCAACACAATGACACAGGTTACTAGTCACACCAACGATTTTATTGCACTGTACAGCACATAGGCTGGCAAAATGTCTGGACTGTCCTTGCCAAGAATGGCAGAACTATGTTGAGTCTGACTAGATATCTCAAGGTTCCGTCCCCCAGACCACAGAACAAAGGGCAATGCAGAACTCATTCCTTAGAATAGCTAACATATTTGTGAATGTTGTCACCAGTTTGAGCCTCATCACATACCAAAACCAGGTCTACCAACTTGACATATAACACAGACAATAGGCAGTACAACAGTCCCTAATCATAGCTCCATCCCATTACAATGAACAACCATCTGGTGGTATGATACCAACCTATGTCAGCGTTGTGGCATAGTGGTCTGAAATGAGGAAACACTTTGACAGCTACATACATGCCATATAGGATCATTGTCAACATACTACAAAGAGAGAATGCATGGCTTGCACTGGATAAACATGTATCAAGACCATATGATCACACACATGAGACATTTGGATCAACACACCACATCAAACAAGTGTATTGTGCACATCGGAAGTCCTCCCACCCACTGTCCTAGTTGTTTTTGGCAAAGGACTCATACACTCCAAATAGGTGAGTAACATTACCTGGATCAATCAATGTCCACTTCATATGTCAGGACAGCAAAAGCTACACGCCAATGTCACAACTCTGAAATGCCCACATTAGGATGGCATGGTGAAGAGCTCTGAATATAACAAAATACAAGCGGTTCAGGCAGGAAAACACAGACATATGACCATAACTTTACATCAGAGTTCAGACAGAAACAAGGAAAATAATGATGATGGTATTAGCTTTTTTCAGTCAGAATTTGCTATACTACCTTGGCTGTACACTGCATGGTGTGAGATCCCCTGTCCTTTGTGAAAACCATGCCCCACTCTACACATCTTGCCAACTTCAATTTCACATGCAATCACAGGAATCCATTTTATCACCCGCTTAAACTCAAGTAAAGTATTCATTGATGAGATCTGTCCACAAGTCTTCACCTTCCTCCCTATCACTGTTATCCTCACTTGGTATTTCAGGATTTTCACCCGGTGGCGCTGCTAGCTCCCCCTCATCTGGTATATATGGAATGTTCTTCCTCAGGGCAAGGTTGTGGAGCATGCAGTGGGTCACAATGATCATACATACTTTTTTGGGTGAGTGGAGAAGGGCTCCACCAGTCTTGGCTATGCTCCTAAAACTGTTTTTCAGAAGCCCAAAAGCCCGCTCCACAACATGCAATGTTCTTCCATGGGCATCGCTGATGCAGAATTTCCCTGGCGTACTTGGGTTCCTCACCAATGTCAACAACCGTGGACGGTTTGGGTATGCACAGTCCCCTGAAATGGAAGAGGACATATGTGCAACAATCAATCCCTCTCAATGTTTCTTCTGCACACATATGAGACAAACAAACATGACATATGTGACTTACCAACCAGCCAGGCCCTCTCTGGGTACAGTTTTGACATCAGCTGTGGAATTGCGCTGTCCGGCATGATGAAGGCAGCATGGACTGAACACAGATAATGGGCACAGACCTGTGAAATGTAGAGGCCCGCCAAACAAACAACTTGGATATTGATGGAATGGAAGTTCTTCCTATTCTGATAGACTTGTTCTTTGTCATGCGGTGAAACCAAGAGAACATGTGTACCATCAATGGCTCCCATAACGTGTGGGATGTGTGCTAAACCATAGAAGTCAGCCTATACATGGGCGAAATGCTCACATTGAGAAAACCGGATATAACTGTCCAGGTGTTTCAACATTGCTGAGAGTACATCCTTCAACACAAGACTGAACATAGACTGGGACATCCCAGCAGACAGGGGTACTGTATTTTGGAAGGACCCTGTGGCCAGGAAGTGCAACACTGCCATAACTTGTACAATAGGTGGTATGTTATTTGGATGTGAAATGCCAGACAGTAGATCTGGCTCCAACTAACAACAGAGATCCACAATTGTTTGCCTATTCAGATGGTACATTTGGATGATGTGTCTGTTTTCCATGGCCTAAATGTGTGGCAGTGGATGGTAGACAGCAGTATGTCTGATCCTTCCTCTCCCTGGGTACCTATGTAGAACAAGAAATGAGTATAGCCATCATCCAATTCATTTCTTGCAACACACATAATGCATATTACTTACATACTGTGACAAGGCATGCCAAGATTTGATGACATGATGCTCAGTACACGTTACCACTGTCAATTACACAGAAGTGATATTTCCCCATTGCTTCATTCACAAATGTGTACACATCATCTATCCGGACAGCAACGTTTTTTCACATTAAACATGCTACTCGGAATGTGACAAAAGTTCCCTAATTTAAAATGATTGGAGGGTATCTGTGGCCAAAGTAAACTTGCATATGTGCCTGGCAATGTACACAAATGCTGTCAAAGTAGGAAAACAAACATGACAAGACAAGACCAGCACTTATCAGTTGTTCAGACCATTTTGCAGACTTGTGACACATTGTTTTGTTTTGCCACATACAACAGAACATGCTTTTACAATGGCAGGAGCCTGACCTACCCCACTGGACACAAGGAACCACCCTCGTCCACCGGCAGATGACGTCATGGCAGTAGACGGTTGCTACCACGGTGGAGACAACTGTAGACTAATGTTGTTGCCATTGGTGATCTTGGGCCAATGGCTGTGTCTGCCGAGGGTGACGGCCGCGTACGTGGTGGACATGACCGCCATGTTCAGAATAATCCCTCACTTGACTCCTGACACTGCTACCACCAAGACCTCCAAGGCCTGTGTTGCTGTGTACCGCCTCTGGGAGCAATCATTCTATGTCCAGCAGGTGATAGGGCCCATGCCTTCTCCCCGGAGGAGCTGAGGAAGCTGGTGGAGGTGGTCCTACCCTTTTATGGACAGATATACAATGCACCAGAGGAGCAGGTAGGTGCCTCATGTCCACTTTTTTCCCTGTACTTCACAATGTTTCCCTCCTAACAGGCTAGATTGTACCCGTGTGTGCCAAAATGTGTAGTAAAGGGCATGAAGCTGCAGTCGCTATGGCTTAGGAAGCCACAGAGTGATGTTGTGTCCCATACATTTTGAAATCTCTGTCTGGTAATTGTATTATGGATCACTGTCCTCTGCCATGTGTCTGGGGATATGTGTATGTAGACATCTGACGCCCAATAGCAAGTTATCCTCAGTATATGATGGGTACTGGTGCCTCACTGCAGTCTATGCAGTGTTGGTGCCCATCATATATGTGACATGGCTTACTGGGATAAATGTTTGAAGATGTAGCAAACCACTTTCCCTTTGTAAGTGGGGAATGTCCATTGACATGAATCATGTCCCATAACTATTGCCAATATTCATTGTGCCTACATGTAAGCATGTCTTTGTTTTCCTTTGGGAAACATTCATTAACTGAAAATGAATGCATGTCCTGGCCAGGTTGTTGGTATGATTTCAGTATCCCCTCATATACATGTGCTAGTCAAACTATTATTGGAATGGTACATTTACAATGGTGGTACATTCCAAGTTGTGTCACAGACAGGAGTGTGTTGGCATTGTGTATTGTCTGACAGATACCTTCATGTGTCACGGCATGTCACTTGGCATATAGAACCGCTGTAATAATTAGGGATATGACAGGTGACCTCAGAGTGTGGGACCAACCTGTGTTCATCTATGCCCTTGATTTGTCTTCATATGGAAGAGTTTACTACACGTGTATTAATTGAGGAATTTTCTCTAAGTGTTGTCGTGCATCATGGAGTGTCTTCTTTTGCTGTTGGCTTCATATGTGTTTGGGTTCATGCATTCATCCACAGATGTACTAGATGTGAGTAGTGATGTTGTTTCCGATTGGACAAAGGTTGTAGTCCTTCTATTTGGAACTGTGAGGTACATGTCTTTAGAACACTCGAGACAGATGTGGACTACTGACACCCTCAGATGGTGTGATTGTCAGGAGTGTCAGACTTTAGTGGTGACTATCCTGGGGTTTACCGACTCTTTGTTATGTGTATACTTGAGACATTACTCTCTGACATATAGAAACTGACGTCAATGGTGTTCCTTCCACTAACACAGGTAAGGCCTATTTGTGTGACACTGATAGTACCTCCTTGACTCTGTTGTGATAGGTGTCACTTGTAGATCTGTACATTGTTGACATGTATACATTATGACATGGGTATTTCCACTTCAAATACTCAAGGATATTTCACTTTTGTATCAGAGCCAGCTGGGTATCATTGGCTTCATCCCAAAATGTTTATACATCATGAGAGTGCCAAATGGATGTGTGCACAGACTTTTGTGTGAAAAATGGGTGTGTACTTTACAATAAGATACTTTTGTTGGCTAAAAGTTAACTGGAGTCTGCTGCATGTGGCACAGCATTGGGGATGGAGTGGTCACCTAATTGTAGTATGGTTGCTGGGTTGGCCAGACTTCATCCATGCAATTATAGTAGTCATCTGACATCCTAAATTTCTTGTGGATAACTTTTGGAAATCCAGATGGCATGCAAGCATATGCCATGGCATGTGTATGTGCCTCTTAAGAGTACGTTTTTGCTGAGGCCTACTTGACCTGATGGTATCTGTTGTCACTCAGTGTTGTGGATGAAGTATTATTAGGTACATGTTGTGACCCTATTTCTCTTTCTTTTTGCAGCATCAGCACCAGCAAGCGAAGCAGACATGGCACATCTGAGAGGGGAAGCATCTGGCTATGTAACCTAGGGACAAGATACTACAGACACACAGGAACCCAGTGGCCCGAAGGGTGAGGGGAGAACCACGGGGGAGAATGAACATTAGTTATCATCATCGGATTCCTCTTCCAGTGGCCACTCCCTAGTGGTGGCTGACCCATCAGGGACCCCTCCACAATCCTTGTCCGCCAACCTCTTTTTTATCACTGCCCTTCCTGTTGCTCCCCACCCAGTTGGCTGTGCCTGCTGACCCAAGAGGGTGGGCATCTCCTTAGCCGCAGATACCTCCACCCAACCCCCTGTTAGCTCTGCTGCCTTCCATGAGGAGGCTATTGACCTCCTGAGAAGTATATCTGTGGGTCAGTCTACCACTGTGAATGTCATCCAGAGATTGGCAGGTCAACTCCAACAGACCAATGCATTCCTGGAAGGCATTCATGGTACAAAGATCTTTTCAGGCTCTGGCCTCGACAATGATGGCAGCCAGTCATTCCCCCATCTTCCGTCTGCCCTCCACCTCCCCCATCCCAGTCCAATCCCCCTTCCCCTACATACCTTTTGAAGTAAGCCTCAGCAAGGCCTACTAGTGCAAGGGGTTCGCCCTTCTCTGCACAAAGTCCTCAGACCATATAGGAAGAAGCTGGCACGGAAACTGAAATAAGAGACAAAGTTTATTAAACCTCAAGAGGTGATCCTACAGTTCAAACAGCACCCTTCGGCAATGTTTGAAGTAGCACACTGAACTAAGAGAGCATGGTCCTTTTATACCCACGCAGGGGCTAAAAAAGAAGGTGATACAATTATAGAAGCAAGACTTATATACAGATAAGGTCATATGGAAATGCACAGTCAACAGATAGGAGGGGCTAACAGTTTTCAAGGACTAGTAGACACATTACTGTCTGTTACTAATTACTGCAGCTGCAGATCTTACTGCGCATGTGCGAAAGTGGGAGATGCTAAATATAACTTGTCACTAGACAGATTTTCAAGAGTAGTTAACAGGAAGGTAGGACAGAGCACATGACTAGCACATGGCAGCATGTGGCAGAGATAATGGCTGCCATGAATACAAATGGATTCCGCGAAATGCTCACAATAGTTGCTAAATACAAGATGTCTTCTGCTAATGCTTAATCTAATCGCTACTAAATTACAACAGAAGCCCCTTTCAGCATTAGCTGAAGACATTCGTCTTTCTGGGATAATCTAAATATTCATCTTGTATATTTATGCTCAATATTTCAGCTATTTCCTTATCTAACATGTGTTGTGCTTTCATTTCTGTAATATTTCTTTTGGTAGGCATACAAGCAGTAATACACATGGAGCAGAACATTGGACCACGCTGAATACTGATACAGCATGTGAAAAATACTGCAATCATTACACACAGGATAGTCAGTAGTTTCCAGCCCCAGGTGGAAACAAGAGCCCAAAACCATCCAGAAAAAGTCCAAGTACCAGTCTCTGTGTGAAATTCTGCAGCAATTGTATGCAATTTAGATATTGCTTCACATACTGAAGGTGAGAGATCTGGAATAAAAACGCAGCAACTACTACCGATGATGCGACATGCACCACCTCGATCAGCTAATATCACATCTAGTACCATACGATTTTGGAGCGCTACAATCCTCGCAATTTGGAGCTTCTCAGTAATATTTGCAACTGCCAGAGCTGCCTGATTGGTAACAGCTTCCACAACCCTAGTCAATCGTCTTACTTTCCTACTGTTTAACGCAGCACCCACAAAGGAGAATAACCCTAAATTAAAATCAACATATTGTTGCAGGCTAGTGTCCGTTTGGTCTACCTCATTTGTACTTACTGTCCTTTTATATCTATTTTTAATGATGTCAGTGAACAATTTAAAATCTTGGTGATATGATGCAGGTGCCAAAAACACAGGGGGTAATAGAAAAGATACATAACACACACCTGACCACCCAACAGGTAGTTGGTAACCCCATAAGTTTGGGCGTCGGCCACTGGCCGACGCCCGCACTACCTTCGCGTTGTGTGAAGGCATTCGCTTAGTAAAGACATTTGGATCACGCATTGGTGTCTGAGTATTCTCCAAATATTTGGAGGAAGTGTGGACTTATATATGTGGTTGCTGGAACCACACTCGGACCGCCCCGCAATTGAGCCTTGGGATTCCGGCAGTCTTGGGTGGTGTTTTATATATATATATATATATATATATACGTTTTTTTTTCATATGTTGTTTTCCGGGAGCCACAATTGGCCCCTAGGGAAACCACCACACATATAAAAAAAAGTGATATATATATATATTTATCTGTCTTTTGTCTAGTGGCAGTTTTGATGACATAAAATGCGCAGATGGTTTATTGTCCTCCTGCAAAGGATATACATTTATATGTATTTAGCTGACTGTCGCACTGGGTGCCACCAGCGCTAAAGGATGTGATGATGGGTATGTGGTAAGGTGAAGTAATACTATCTTTTTTGTTTTTTTTCAGTGTCTTCAGAGAATCTGCCAAATTGGAGAAGAAGCGAAGGTAAGGTGACAACATTAAAACATCAAACATACCCAGGAGCAATTTTGTGACTCTATCTGCCTTCTACGTAGGCTAATACTCTAGAGGGACAGTTTAGCCAGTAGCAGAGATGGCGTCTCGTTGGATGACTGCTGCTCAAGCCCTAACTCGGGTTATAGAGGACAGCTCTAATGTAGGATCAGAGACGGAGACAGCAGAGACTGAGACAGCATCTGAGGAAGAGGACAATGGGGTAGAATCTGGGAGTGATTTTTCAGTCGGCGGAGTCCCATCTGACGACACCTCTTCCAGTGATTCTGAAGGAGATGATGACGACAGCCGTGCTGTCCCTTCGCAAGCACAGTCTGTGCAGCGGGACAACATCGGGTTAGTCGAACCCAGAGAGCAGGTGCATGTTGCCACAAGCACAGAGAGAGTGCTCTCTTGGCAGCCCCCCTGTTTAGTTCAGCCTCAAATTCCACCTTTTACTGGTGAAGCTGGATGTAAAGTCGATACAGCTAATTTTTTGCCAGTCGACAACGTCCATCTATTTTTTGATGTTGACTTCCTTCAGGAAATTGTGCAGCAAACAAATTTGCGTGCAGACCAATTTCTGAGGGAGAGTGGAGGCACCTTAGGGCCCCGTTCTAGGGCACTCCAGTGGACTCCCACTTCGCTGGCGGAGTTGAAGATATTTTTGGGCCTTACGCTCAAAATGGGGTTAGTGCAGAAACCTACCTTGCAGTCCTACTGGACGACTTGCACGGTTTGGGTAACCCCCATCTTCACACCATACATGAGCAGAGATCGTTTTTTGCTACTGCAGCGCATGCTGCATTTCAATGACAATTCTGCTGCATTGGCCCGGGACCATCCAGACCATGACAGGTTGTTCAAAATTCGGCCTGTCGTGGAACATTTGTCTGCCAGGTTTCCAGAGATCTATACTCCTGGAAAGAATATAGCAGTCGATGAGTCCTTGATCCTGTACAAAGGACAGCTGCTTTTCAGACTGTACATTGCGAGCAAAAGAGCTCGCTATGGCAGAGAGCTGTACATGCTGTGTGAGAGCCCTTCTGGCTATGTGTACAGCTTGAGAGTGTATACAGGGAAGGACTCTACCCTAAACCCTGTAGGTTGCCCTCCCGCGTTAGGGGTCACAGGTAAGATTGTATGGGAACTTGTCCAGCCACTTCTTCACAAAGGTTATAACCTTTATGTGGACAATTTCTATACAGGAGTAGAGCTGTTCGGTGAGCTCTCAAAGCTGGCACTGTGGCCTGCGGTACAGTTCGTTGTAACCGCAAAGGATTCCTGCAGGAGCTTGTTTGCAAGAAGCTGCAGAAATCCCAGAGTACTGCATTGCGTTCTAACGAACTGCTCGCAGTCAAGTTCTTAAATAGGCGTGATGTATACGTGCTCACTACAATTCATGATGAGGCCACTTCTCTCATCACGGTTTGGGGTCAGATGGCCGAAGTCCACAAGCCCATCTGTATACTTCATTACAATAAGTACATGGGCGGAGTGGACAAGAACGACCAGGTTCTTCAACCATACAATGCGTGTCGTAAAACTCGCACTTGGTACAAGAAACTGTTTACCCACCTGATTCAGATGGCAACATACAATGCGTATGTTGTTTACCGTCAGACAACCACAGGAAGACTCATGACTTTCCTTGACTTCCAGTTGTCTGTAATTGAAAGCCTCACTGCTGTTACAGAAGCAGCAGCAGCCTCCACCTTATATGTTCTGGAGGATGTGGCAAGGCTGCAGGAGCGACACTTTGCTGATCGCATTCCTAAAACACCCAAAAAGGATCATCCATGTCGTCGCTGTAAAGTGTGCTCGAAGCATGGAAAGTGGCAGGAGAGTTGGTATTACTGTCCCCAGTGTCCATCACAACCAGGCCTCTGTATCCCTACTTGCTTTACGTTGTATCATACTAAAGCAAAGTTCTGGGAAATCGACTGAGGTTGAGCTGCCGTTGGGTAATCCTTTCAGTGGCAGTGCATGGATACCGAACTTCCATGGGCCACTGCTTCGTTAGACAAGGAGCCACAGAATTGTACTTCATCATGGACTTCCTTTAGGACTGCTTGAGAGCTAAATCCACCGTCAGAACGTGGTCGGTGTTCTGTTCAATTAACATGCATTATATTCGCCCTACTGCATATACTAGTAGACAGAACATATGCCACATTGTCACGGAGTACCCTTTCTTCACCAGCATGTCTACCTTACTTTCAACTGTACTGTAGATATGCTCTTTCAGGTCGAGGAATCACTTTGTACGGCATACTTGGAAACCCCCAACTTGCATCCACAAACTAGTATAGGTTCACATGGCAATTATACAGGATTAGCCAGGACTCTGATGAGAACAGAGACATGAATGGGTAAGGAAAGCTTATGGTAGGTGTGCCTTCACAGGGTTATTGCACAGGTAGAAGGCAGATAGTAAAGGTAGTACAGATATACATCATCTACACCTATGGATTCAAACCCATTGGTGCCATCCCAGCACTGAAGGAGAATCACTTGTATAGGTCAGTGTTTGACCTGCTTTTCATGTTCATCCTCCATCAGAACTTAGTAGATGTTCAGTTTGATGTATAAGTGCATTACAGTCACATCACTGCACATAATGTTGGCTGGGACATATGCTACGTTCTCATGGACTCCCCTATGTACCAAACACTACCCTTTTTCATAGCCTATGACCTTCTCTTTAGGGAACATCATGAGAAATCCCCAGCATGTCTCCCTTAGTTTCAAAGGTAGATATGCTCACTCAGTTCGAGGAATCGTTTTGTACGCCATACTCGGACACCCCCAACTTGCATCCACAAACTGGAAGGAGTTGGATTTAGCACAGAGAGTGTGTTAAAGGCGCATGAAAAACATGTCTTCCTGAGCCTCAGGTGACTGTCACAGGAGTCATTAGTAAAGGTTCGTTACGCATGCATTTGGTAATGTTAAGGAAGAAGAAGGCAGTTACTTGACAGGTGGTAAAATGTAGTCAAACTTATTCCGTTCTGTGGCGTGTGAATGTGATGGGCCCTTGTCTGGCAGCGATAAGTTAATGTGAGTGCAGTGATTGGTTGGATTGGGCCCGTGGCTGGCGATATGAAAGGGTTGGTTGTTGTGCGTGAATGGCGTGTGAATGGACCATAAAGAGGTTGGTGTCTGGACGCGGCTTTATGGCCCACCTTAAGAAGGCTTCGTTTCAATATTCAGATACTTTGATAAGTATTCATGCTTTGAAACCATAATTTCTGGAGGTGCCAAAACCAACCAGTGTGAGTGGTGGGTTAACTTTAACAAACTAGTACCAGGGGAGTCCAAGGGTGCAGGACTTGTGTGGCTCTCACCAGTTTTCCTTCACCCAGAATCCCCTTGAAATCACAAAATGTGCTTAAAAAACACATTTGCCTTGCATTCCAATGAGCAGAAGTCCAGGGATCTGCAGAGAGCCCCAAGTTCCACTATGTCTCCAGCGAAAAAACTGCCGCACTTTAGTGAGTGGGCAAGTGACCACAACAGGGAAGTACCCAAAACGGATTGTGGAGACATTAAAATTACCTACCACAAAACAGCCTCGTTTTTTAAGACAGTCACCTAAGTATTTGGTCCTGGGCTCGGCAGCCATATATGGAAACCTACTAAACGCAGACATTTCTGAAAACTAGACACCCAAGACAGCCCACGTAAACGTGGCGTGTTTGGATTTAACAAAGTTTTCTTACCCAGAATACCCTGCAAAAGTGAAACGTTGATTAAAACCACTATTTTTCCTTTCTTTTTTATCACAGAAACTACAGGAATGTGCAGGGATCCTCAAAATTCATACCACCCAGTGTTTCCCCACTTGTCCTGATAAAAACACAACCCCGCTTGTGTGCCTGCGCCAAGTGCCTGCTTCAGGAATGGATCACTCCAGGGTTAACAGTAGCCTTCATGCAAGGACTACCATTGACCCTTGTGTGATCCATTCCTGTCACGGGCACCAGGCCTACCCACACAAGTGAGGTATCATTTTTATCGGGAGACTTGGGGGAACCCTGGGTGGAAGGAAGTTTGCGACTCCTCTCAGATTCCAGAACTTTCTGTCACCGAAATGTGAGGAAAACGTGTTTTTTAGCCAAATTTTTAGGTTTGCAAAGGATTCTGGGTAACAGAACCTGGTCAGAGCCCCACAAGTCACCCCATCTTGGATTCCCCTAGGTCTCTAGATTTAAAAAATGCACAGGTTTGGTAGGTTTGCCTAGGTGCCGGCTGAGCTAGAGGCCAAAATCTACAGGTAGGCACTTTGCAAAAAACACCTCTGTTTTCTGTCAAAAAATGGGATGTGTCCACGTTGTGTTTTGGGGCATTTCCTGTCGCGGGCGCTATGCCTACCCACACAAGTGAGGTATCATTTTTATCGGGACACTTGGGGGAATGCTGGGTGGAAGGAAATTTGTGGCTCCTCTCCGATTCCAGAACTTTCTGTCACCAAAATATGAGGAAAACGTGTTTTTTTAGCCAAATTTTGAGGTTTGCAAAGGATTCTGGGTAACAGAATCTGGTCAGAGCCCCACAAGTCACCCCATCTTGGATTCCCCTAGGTCTCTAGTTTTCGAAAATGCACAGGTTTGATAAGTTTCCCTAGGTGCCGGCTGAGCTAGAGGCCAAAATCTACAGGTAGGCACTTTGCAAAAAACACCTCTGTTTTCTGTTCACAAATGGGATGTGTCCACGTTGTGTTTTGGGGCATTTCCTGTCGCGGGCGCTAGGCCTACCCACACAAGTGAGGTATCATTTTTATCAGGAGACTTGGGGGAACACTGGGTGGAAGGAAATTTGTGGCTCCTCTCAGATTCCAGAACTCTCTGTCACCGAAATGTGATGAAAACTTGTTTTTTTAGCCACATTTTGAGGTTTGCAAAGGATTCTGGGTAACAGAACCTGGTCAGAGCCCCAAAAGTCACCCCATCTTGGATTCCCCTAGGTCTCTAGTTTTCAAAAATGCACAGGTTTGGTAGGTTTGCCTAGGTGCCGGCTGAGCTAGAGGCCAAAATCTACAGGTAGGCACTTTGCAAAAAACACCTCTGTTTTCTGTCAAAAAATGGGATGTGTCCACGTTGTGTTTTGGGGCATTTCCTATCGTGGGCGCTAGGACTACCCACACAAGTGAGGTATCATTTTTATGGGGAGACTTGGGGGAACGCTGGGTGGAAGGAAGTTTGTGGCTCCTCTCAGATTCCAGAACTCTCTGTCACCGAAATGTGAGGAAAAGTTGTTTTTTTAGCCAAATTTTGAGGTTTGCAAAGGATTCTGGGTAACAGAATCGGGTTAGAGCCCCACAAGTCACCCCATCCTGGATTCCCCTAGGTCTCTAGTTTTAAAAAATGCACAGGTTTGGTAGGTTTCCCTAGGTGCCGGCTGAGCTAGAGGCCAAAATCTACAGGTAGGCACTTTGCAAAAAACACCTATTTTTTCTGTCAAAAAATGGGATGTGTCCACGTTGTGTTTTGGGGCATTTCCTGTCGCGGGTGCTAGGCCTACCCACACAAGTGAGGTATCATTTTTATCGGGAAACTTGGGGAAACTCTGGGTGGAAGGAAATTTGTGGCTCCTCTAAGATTCCAGAACTTTCTGTCACCGAAATGTGAGCAAAATGTGTTTTTTAGCCAAATTTTGAGGTTTGCAAAGGATTCTGTGTAACAGAACCTGGTCAGAGCCCCAAAAGTCACACCATCTTGGATTCCCCTACGTCTCTAGATTTCATAAATGCACAGGTTTGGTAGGTTTCCCTAGGTGCCGGCTGAGCTAGAGGCCAAAATCTACAGGTAGGTACTTTGCAAAAAACACCTCTGTTTTCTGTCAAAAAATGGGATGTGTCCACGTTGTGTTTTGGGGCATTTCCTGTCGTTGGCGCTAAGCCTACCCACACAAGTGAGGTATCATTTTTATCGGGAGACTTGGGGGAACGCTGGGTAGAAGGAAATTTGTGGCTCCTGTCAGATTTCAGAACTTTCTGTCACCGAAATGTGAGCAAAACTTGTTTTTTTTACCAAATTTTGATGTTTACAAAGGATTCTGGGTAACAGAACCTGGTCAGAGCCCCAAAAGTCATCCCATCTTGGATTCCTCTAGGTCTCTAGATTTATAAAATGCACAGTCTTGGTAGGTTTCCCTAGGTGCCGGCTGAGCTAGAGGCCAAAATCTACAGGTAGGCACTTTGCAAAAAACACCTCTGTTTTCTGTCAAAAAATGAGATGTGTCCACGTTGTGTTTTGGGGCATTTCCTGTCGCGGGCGCTAGGCCTACCCACACAAGTGAGAAATCATTTTTATCGGGAGACTTGGGGGAACGCTTGGTGGAAGGAAATTTGTGGCTCCTCTCAGATTCCACAACTCTCTATCACCGAAATGTGAGCAAAACGTATTTTTTAGCAAAATTTTTATGTTTGCAAAGGATTCTGGGTAACAGAACCTGGTCAGAACCCCAAAAGTCACCCCATCTTGGATTCCCCTAGGTCTCTAGATTTAAAAAATGCACAGGTTTGGTAGGTTTCCATAGGTGCTGGCTGAGCTAGAGGCCAAAATCTACAGGTAGGCACTTTGCAAAAAACACCTCTGTTTTCTGTCAAAAAATGGGATGTGTCCACGTTGTGTTTTGGGGCATTTCCTGTCGTTGGCGCTAAGCCTACCCACTCAAGTGAGGTATAATTTTTATCGGGAGACTTGGGGGAACGCTGGGTAGAAGGAGATTTGTGGCTCCACTCAGATTCCAGAACTTTCTGTCACCGAAATGTGAGCTAATCGTGTTTGTTTTACCAAATTTTGATGTTTGCAAAGGATTCTGGATAACAGAACCTGGTCAGAGCCCCAAAAGTCACCCCATCTTGGATTCCTCTAGGTCTCTAGATTTATAAAATGCACAGTCTTGGTAGGTTTCCCTAGGTGCCGGCTGAGCTAGAGGCCAAAATCTACAGGTAGGCACTTTGCAAAAAACACCTCTGTTTTCTGTCAAAAAATGAGATGTGTCCACGTTGTGTTTTGGGGCATTTCCTGTCACGGGCGCTAGGCCTACCCACACAAGTGAGAAATCATTTTTATCGGGAGACTTGGGGGAACGCTTGGTGGAAGGAAATTTGTGGCTCCTCTCAGATTCCACAACTCTCTATCACCGAAATGTGAGCAAAACTTATTTTTTAGCCGAATTTTGATGTTTGCAAAGGATTCTGGGTAACAGAACCTGGTCAGAACCCCAAAAGTCACCCCATCTTGGATTCCCCTAGGTCTCTAGATTTAAAAAATGCACAGGTTTGGTAGGTTTCCATAGGTGCTGGCTGAGCTAGAGGCCAAAATCTACAGGTAGGCACTTTGCAAAAAACACCTCTGTTTTCTGTCAAAAAATGGGATGTGTCCACGTTGTGTTTTGGGGCAGTTCCTGTTGCGGGCGCTAGGCCTACCCACACAAGTGAGGTATCATTTTTATCAGGAGACTTGGGGAAACGCTGGGTGGAAGGAAATTTGTGGCTCCTCTAAGATTCCAGAACTTTCTGTCACCGAAATGTGAGCAAAACATGTTTTTTAGCCAAATTTTGAGGTTTGCAAAAGATTCTGGGTAACAGAACCTAGTCAGAGCCCCAAAAGTCACACCATCTTGGATTCCCCTACGTCTCTAGATTTAAAAAATGCACAGGTTTGGTAGGTTTCCCTAGGTGCCGGCTGAGCTAGAGGCCAAAATCTACAGGTAGGTACTTTGCAAAAAACACCTCTGTTTTCTGTCAAAAAATGGGATGTGTCCACGTTGTGTTTTGGGGCATTTCCTGTCGTTGGCGCTAAGCCTACCCACACAAGTGAGGTATAATTTTTATCGGGAGACTTGGGGGAACGCTGGGTAGAAGGAGATTTGTGGCTCCTCTCAGATTCCAGAACTTTCTGTCACCGAAATGTGAGCAAAACGTGTTTGTTTTACCAAATTTTGATGTTTGCAAAGGATTCTGGATAACAGAACCTGGTCAGAGCCCCAAAAGTCACCCCATCTTGGATTCCTCTAGGTCTCTAGATTCATAAAATGCACAGTCTTGGTAGGTTTCCCTAGGTGCCGGCTGAGCTAGAGGCCAAAATCTACAGGTAGGCACTTTGCAAAAAACACCTCTGTTTTCTGTCAAAAAATGGGATGTGTCCACGTTGTGTTTGGGGGCATTTCCTGTCATGGGTGCTAGGCCTACCCACACAAGTGAGGTATAATTTTTATTGGGAGACTTGGGGGAACGCTGGGTGGAAGGAAATTTGTGGCTCCTCTAAGATTCCAGAACTTTCTGTCACCGAAATGTGAGGAAAATGTGTTTTTTTAGCCAAATTTTGAGGTTTGCAAAGGATTCTGGGTAACAGAACCTGCTCAGAGCCCCAAAAGTCACCCCATCTTGGATTCCCCTAGGTCTCTAGATTTAAAAAATGCACAGGTATGGTAGGTTTCCCTAGGTGCCGGCTGAGCTAGAGGCCAAAATCTACAGGTAGGCACTTTGCAAAAAACACCTCTGTTTTCTGTCAAAAAATGGGATTTGTCCACGTTGTGTTTAGGGGCATTTTCTGTCCCGGGCGCTAGGCCTACCCACACAAGTGAGGTATAATTTTTATCGGGAGACTTGGGGGAACGCTGGATGCAAGGAAATTTGTGTCTCCACTCAGATTCCAGAACTTTCTGTCATCGAAATGTGAGCAAAACGTGTTTTTTTACCAAATTTTGATGTTTGCAAAGGATTCTGGGTAACAGAACCTGGTCGGAGCCCCAAAAGTCATCCCATCTTGGATTCCTCTTGGTCTCTAGATTTATAAAATGCACAGTCTTGGTAGGTTTCACTAGGTGCCGGCTGAGCTAGAGGCCAAAATCTACAGGTAGGCACTTTGCAAAAAACACCTCTGTTTTCTGTCAAAAAATGGGATTTGTCCACGTTGTGTTTAGGGGCATTTTCTGTCCCGGGCGCTAGGCCTACCCACACAAGTGAGGTATAATTTTTATCGGGAGACTTGGGGGAACGCTGGATGCAAGGAAATTTGTGTCTCCACTCAGATTCCAGAACTTTCTGTCATCGAAATGTGAGCAAAACGTGTTTTTTTACCAAATTTTGATGTTTGCAAAGGATTCTGGGTAACAGAACCTGGTCAGAGCCCCAAAAGTCATCCCATCTTGGATTCCTCTTGGTCTCTAGATTTATAAAATGCACAGTCTTGGTAGGTTTCACTAGGTGCCGGCTGAGCTAGAGGCCAAAATCTACAGGTAGGCACTTTGCAAAAAACACCTCTGTTTTCTGTCAAAAAATGGGATGAGTCCACGTTGTGTTTTGGGGCATTTCCTGTCGTGGGCACTAGGCCTACCCACACAAGTGAGGTATCATTTTTATCGGGAGACGTGGGGGAACGCTGGGTGGAAGGAAATTTGTGGCTCCTCTCAGATTCCAGAACTTTCTGCCACAGAAATGTGAGGAACATGTGTTTTTTTAGCCAAATTTTGAGGTTTGCAAAGGATTCTGGGTAACAGAACCTGCTCAGAGCCCCAAAAGTCACCCCATCTTGGATTCCCCTAGGTCTCTAGATTTAAAAAATGCACAGGTATGGTAGGTTTCCCTAGGTGCCGGCTGAGCTAGAGGCCAAAATCTACAGGTAGGCACTTTGCAAAAAACACCTTTGTTTTCTGTCAAAAGATGGGATGGGTCCACGTTGTGTTTGGGGCATTTCCTGTCGCGGGCGCTAAGCCTACCCACACAAGTGAGGTATCATTTTTATCGGGAGACTTGGGGGAACGCTGCGTGGAAGGAAATTTGTGGCTCCTCTCAGATTCCAGAACTTTCTGTCACCGAAATGTGAGCAAAACGTGTTTTTTTACCAAATTTTGATGTTTGCAAAGGATTCTGGGTAACAGAACCTGGTCAGAGCCCCAAAAGTCATCCCATCTTGGATTCCTCTTGGTCTCTAGATTTATAAAATGCACAGTCTTGGTAGGTTTCACTAGGTGCCGGCTGAGCTAGAGGCCAAAATCTACAGGTAGGCACTTTGCAAAAAACACCTCTGTTTTCTGTCAAACAATGGGATGAGTCCACGTTGTGTTTTGGGGCATTTCCTGTCGTGGGCACTAGGCCTACCCACACAAGTGAGGTATCATTTTTATCGGGAGACGTGGGGGAACGCTGGGTGGAAGGAAATTTGTGGCTCCTCTATGATTCCAGAACTTTCTGTCACCGAAATGTGAGGAAAATGTCTTTTTTTTAGCCTAATTTTGAGGTTTGCAAAGGATTCTGGGTAACAGAACCTGCTCAGAGCCCCACAAGTCACCCCATCTTGGATTCCCCTAGGTCTCTAGTTTTCAAAAATGCACAGGTTTGGTAGGTTTCCCTAGGTGCCGGCTCAGCTAGAAGCCAAAATCTACAGGTAGGCACTTTGCAAAAAACACCTATGTTTTCTGTGAAAAAATGGGATGTGTCCACGTTTTGGGGCATTTCCTGTTGCGGGCGCTAGGCCTACCCACACAAGTGAGAAATCGTTTTTATTGGGAGACTTGGGGGAAAGCTTGGTGGAAGGAAATTTTTGGCTCCTCTCAGATTCCACAACTCTCTATCATCGAAATGTAAGCCAAATGTGTTTTTTAGCCAACTTTTGAGGTTTGCAAAGGATTCTGGGTAATAGAACCTGGTCAGAGCCCCAAAAGTCACCCCATCTTGGATTCCCCTAGGTCTCTAGATTTAAAAAATGCACAGGTTTGGTAGGTTTCCCTAGGTGCCGGCTGAGCTAGAGGCCAAAATCTACAGGTAGGTACTTTGCAAAAAACACCTCTGTTTTCTGTCAAAAAATGGGATGTGTCCACGTTGTGTTTTGGGGCATTTCCTGTTGCGGGCGCTAAGCCTACCCACACAAGTGAGGTATCATTTTTATCGGGAGACTTGGGGGAACGCTGGGTAGAAGGAAATTTGTGGCTCCTCTCAGATTCCAGAACTTTCTGTCACCGAAATGTGAGCAAAATGTGTTTTTTTACCAAATTTTGATGTTTGCAAAGGATTCTGGGTAACTGAACCTGGTCAGAGCCCTAAAAGTCATCCCATCTTGGATTGCTCTAGGTCTCCAGGTTTATAAAATGCACAGTCTTTGTAGGTTTCCCTAGGTGCGGGCTGAGCTAGAGGCCAAAATCTACAGGTAGGCACTTTGCAAAAAACACCTCTGTTTTCTGTCAAATAATGGGATGTGTCCACGTTGTGTTTTGGGGCATTTCCTGTCGCGGGCGCTAGGCCTACCCACACAAGTGGTATCATTTTTATCGGGAGACCTGGGGGAACGCTGGGTGGAAGGAAATTTGTGGCTCCGCTAATATTCCAGAACGTTCTGTCACCGAAATGTGAGGAAAACATGTTTTTTTAGCCAAATTTTGAGGTTTGCAAAGGATTCTGGGTAACAGAACCTGCTCAGAGCCCCACAAGTCACCCATCTTGGATTCCCCTAGGTCTCTAGTTTTCAAAAATGCACAGGTTTGGTAGGTTTCCCTAGGTGCCGGCTGAGATAGAGGCCAAAATCTACAGGTAGGCACTTTGCAAAAAACCCCTCTGTTTTCTGTTGAAAAATGGGATGTGTCCACTTTGTATTTTGGGGCATTTCCTCTTGCGGGTGCTAGTCCTACCCACACAAGTGACGTATCATTTTTATCGGGAGACTTGGTGGAACGCTGGGTGGAAGGAAATTTGTGGCTCCTCTCAGATTCCAGAACTCTCTGTCACCGAAATGTGAGGAAAACGTGTTTTTTTAGCCAGATTTTGAGGTTTGCAAAGGATTCTGGGTAACAGAATCTGGTCAGAGCCCCACAAGTCACCCCATCTTGGATTCCCCTATGTCTCTAGTTTTCAAAAATGCACATGTTTGGTAGGTTTCCTTAGGTGCCGGCTGAGCTAGAGGCTAAAATCTACAGGTAGGCACTTTGCAAAAAACACCTCTGTTTTCTGTCAAAAAATGGGATGTGTCCACGTTGTGTTTTGGGGCATTTCCTGTTGTTGGCGCTAAGCCTACCCACACAAGTGAGGTATAATTTTTATCGGGAGACTTGGGGGAACGCTGGGTAGAAGGAAATTTGTGGCTCCTCTCAGATTCAGAACTTTCTGTCACCGAAATGTGAGCAAAATGTGTTTTTTTTACCAAATTTTGATGTTTCCAAAGGATTCTGGGTAACAGAACCTGGTCAGAGCCCCAAAAGTCATCCCATCTTGGATTCCCCTAGGTCTCTAGATTTATAAAATGCACAGTCTTGGTAGGTTTCCCTAGGTTCCGGCTGAGCTAGAGGCCAAAATCTACAGGTAGGCACTTTGCAAAAAACACCTCTGTTTTCTGTCAAAAAATGGGATGTGTCCACGTTGTGTTTTGGGCATTTCCTGTCGCGGGCGCTAGGCCTACCCACACAAGTGAGAATCATTTTTATCGGGAGACTTGGGGGAACGCTTGGTGGAAGGGGAAATTTGTGGCTCCTCTCAGATTCCACAACTCTCTATCACCGAAATGTGAGCAAAATGTATTTTTTAGCCAAATTTTGATGTTTGCAAAGGATTCTGGGTAACAGAACCTGGTCAGAACCCCAAAAGTCACCCCATCTTGGATTCCCCTAGGTCTCTAGATTTAAAAAATGCACAGGTTTGGTAGGTTTCCATAGGTGCTGGCTGAGCTAGAGGCCAAAATCTACAGGTAGGCACTTTGCAAAAAACACCTCTGTTTTCTGTCAAAAAATGGGATGTGTCAACGTTGTGTTTTGGGGCATTTCCTGTCGCGGGCGCTAGGCCTACCCACACAAGTGAGGTATCATTTTTATCGGGAGACTTGGGGAAACGCTGGGTGGAAGGAAATTTGTGGCTCCTCTAAGATTCCAGAACTTTCTGTCACCGAAATGTGAGCAAAACGTGTTTTTTAGCCAAATTTTGAGGTTTGCAAAGGATTCTGGGTAACAGAACCTGGTCAGAGCCCCAAAAGTCACACCATCTTGGATTCCCCTACGTCTCTAGATTTAAAAAATGCACAGGTTTGGTAGGTTTCCCTAGGTGCCGGCTGAGCTAGAGGCCAAAATCTACAGGTAGGTACTTTGCAAAAAACACCTATGTTTTCTGTCAAAAAATGGGATGTGTCCACGTTGTGTTTTGGGGCATTTCCTGTCGTTGGCGCTATGCCTACCCACACAAGTGAGGTATAATTTTTATCGGGAGACTTGGGGGAACGCTTGGTAGAAGGAAATTTGTGGCTCCTCTCAGATTCCAGAACTTTCTGTCACCGAAATGTGTGCAAAACTTGTTTTTTTTACCAAATTTTGATGTTTGCAAAGGATTCTGGGTAACAGAACCTGGTCAGAGCCCCAAAAGTCATCCCATCTTGGATTCCTCTAGGTCTCTAGATTTATAAAATGCAAAGTCTTGGTAGGTTTCCCTAGGTGCCGGCTGAGCTAGAGGCCAAAATCTACAGGTAGGCACTTTGCAAAAAACACCTCTGTTTTCTGTCAAAAAATTAGATGTGTCCACGTTGTGTTTTGGGGCATTTCCTGTCGCGGGCGCTAGGCCTACCCACACAAGTGAAAAATCATTTTTATCGGGAGACTTGGGGGAACGCTTGGTGGAAGGAAATTTGTGGCTCCTCTCAGATTCCACAAGTCTCTATCACCGAAATGTGAGCAAAACTTATTTTTTAGCCAAATTTTGATGTTTGCAAAGGATTCTGGGTAACAGAACCTGGTCAGAACCCCAAAAGTCACCCCATCTTGGATTCCCCTAGGTCTCTAGACTTAAAAAATGCACAGGTTTGGTAGGTTTTCCATAGGTGCTGGCTGAGCTAGAGGCCAAAATCTACAGGTAGGCACTTTGCAAAAAACACCTCTGTTTTCTGTCAAAAAATGGGATGTGTCCACGTTGTGTTTTGGGGCATTTCCTGTCGCGGGCGCTAGGCCTACCCACACAAGTGAGAAATCATTTTTATCAGGAGACTTGGGGGAACGCTTGGTGGAAGGAAATTTGTGGCTCCTCTCAGATTCCACAACTCTCTATAACCGAAATGTGAGCAAAATGTATTTTTTAGCCAAATTTTGATGTTTGCAAAGGATTCTGGGTAACAGAACCTGGTCAGAACCCCAAAAGTCACCCCATCTTGGATTCCCCTAGGTCTCTAGATTTAAAAAATGCACAGGTTTGGTAGGTTTCCATAGGTGCTGGCTGAGCTAGAGGCCAAAATCTACAGGTAGGCACTTTGCAAAAAACACCTCTGTTTTCTGTCAAAAAATGGGATGTGTCCACGTTGTGTTTTGGGGCATTTCCTGTCGCGGGCGCTAGGCCTACCCACACAAGTGAGGTATCATTTTTATCGGGAGACTTGGGGAAACGCTGGGTGGAAGGAAATTTGTGGCTCCTCTAAGATTCCAGAACTTTCTGTCACCGAAATGTGAGCAAAACGTGTTTTTTAGCCAAATTTTGAGGTTTGCAAAGGATTCTGGGTAACAGAACCTGGTCAGAGCCCCAAAAGTCACACCATCTTGGATTCCCCTACGTCTCTAGATTTAAAAAATGCACAGGTTTGGTAGGTTTCCCTAGGTGCCGGCTGAGCTAGAGGCCAAAATCTACAGGTAGGTACTTTGCAAAAAACACCTATGTTTTCTGTCAAAAAATGGGATGTGTCCACGTTGTGTTTTGGGGCATTTCCTGTCGTTGGCGCTATGCCTACCCACACAAGTGAGGTATAATTTTTATCGGGAGACTTGGGGGAACGCTTGGTAGAAGGAAATTTGTGGCTCCTCTCAGATTCCAGAACTTTCTGTCACCGAAATGTGAATAAAACGTGTTTTTTTTACCAAATTTTGATGTTTGCAAAGGATTCTGGGTAACAGAACCTGGTCAGAGCCCCAAAAGTCATCCCATCTTGGATTCCTCTAGGTCTCTAGATTTATAAAATGCAAAGTCTTGGTAGGTTTCCCTAGGTGCCGGCTGAGCTAGAGGCCAAAATCTACAGGTAGGCACTTTGCAAAAAACACCTCTGTTTTCTGTCAAAAAATTAGATGTGTCCACGTTGTGTTTTGG